>NC_037671.1:38228994-38357098 GCF_003255815.1 Theropithecus gelada
TGAGATGATTTATTCTTTTTTTTTTTTTTTTTGAGACGGAGTCTCGCTCTGCCGCCCAGGCTGGAGTGCAGTGGCCGGATCTCAGCTCACTGCAAGCTCCACCTCCCGGGTTCACGCCATTCTCCTGCCTCAGCCTCCCAAGTAGTTGGGACTACAGGCGCCCGCCACTGCGCCCGGCTAGCTTTTTGTATTTTTTAGTAGAGACGGGGTTTCACCGTGTTAGCCAGGATGGTCTTGATGTCCTGACCTCGTGATCCGCCCGTCTCGGCCTCCCAAAGTGCTGGGATTACAGGCTTGAGCCACCGCGCCCGGCCGAGATAATTTATTCTGAATGAGTTAAGATTTCCAATAGCTGTCTGCATAATTGGAGAACCCCAACAAAACTTTCTCTCGCCTTTTGGATACGTGGTTTTGTGAATTGTATTGAGAAAATCTATAATTATGTTATAGGCCTGGGTATCAGGAAACAAATGGCACATTTAAAGGCTAATTAAAAAGAATGTAATGAAGGAATAAAGCTGTTAAGGAAGACAAACAAGGGATAGTCAGACATCCAGGGACTAGCAGCAGCTGGAGTTTTTACCATCTCTAGGCCTAAAGGGAGAAAACGAGGGAGATGTTATCATAACCCAGGGAGAGGTTTATTATTAATAGTTTGCCAGGGGCCGGGCACGGTGGCTCACGCCTGTAATCCCAGCACTTTGGAAGGCCAAGGCAGGTGAATCACCTGAGGTCAGGAGTTCCAGACCAGCCTGTCCAACATGATGAAACCCCGTCTCTACTAAAAATACAAAAAAAAATTAACCGGGCGTGGTGGCAGACGCCTGTAATCCCAGCTACTTGGGAGGCTGAGGCAGGAGAATCGCTTGGACCTGGGAGGCAGAGGTTGCAGTGAGCTGAGATTGCTCCACTGCACTCCAGCCTGGGCGACAAAAGCAAAACTCCGTCTGAAAAAAAAAAAAAGTTTTCCAAGGCTGCCATAACAAAGTACCACAAACTGGGTAGCTTAAACAACAGAAATTTCTTGTCTCACAGGCTTAGAAGTCTGAAATCAAGGTGTTGGCAGGGTTGGTTCGTTCTGAGGGCTGTGAGGGAGAATGTGTTTCAGGCCCTTCTACTTGCCTTTTAGATAACCGTCATCTCCCTCGCCACATGCTCTTCCCTGTGCACCTGTCTCTCATTGTGTTGGGATTTCCCCTTCTTATAAGGACACCAGTCATACTGCATTGGGCCCCATTCTAAAACCTCATTTTAACTTGATTACCTCTGGAAAGACCCTGTCTCCAAGTAAGGACACATTCTGAGGTACTGGAGATTAGGACTCCAACATATCTTTTGTCGGGTGGGGGGCAAAATTCAACCCGTAACAGAGCTGTAGTAAGAGAGGCCCGCCTGGCAGCAGCTGTGCCCTTTAATGAACCCTGCAGGGAGAGGGCAGGGAAATAAAGACCCACATCTTCTCAAACAAGTGCCTCACCACTGACAAAACCCAGCTGGAAGTTAAATGGCAAGGAAGCCTGGGTGATGCAGTCCATACAAGCCACCCTCCCCGGGCATAAAGCAGGGTGGAGAAAGGTGGAGAGTGGATCCAGCACGGCCTGTCTGGGCAGTCAGACACCCAAAGCAGCTGGCATTTTCCAAGCAGGTAAGTTTGCCTCTCGGGCACCGTGATCCCTGGAGAACCAATGCCACCTGGAGATGACCCCATTTCTGGCTTCATTCTATAAAAGCTAAAGTTTCACAAAGAAATTGTGCTGGGGTGAAAGATTCGGGGGCATAGGTGGAGAAGATGAAAGAATAAAGACCTTGGCTTGGTGGGGTGGGAATAAAGGCAGTAGTGAGGAGGGGAAGGGGATTCTCTAAGAATGAGGAGGTTAGAGATTGGTGATTCCTGAGCAGATAGGGCCCTTGCTCTGCTCCCTGGAAGTGTTCTGGGTGGGACCAATGTGTTGCAAACTGACCTTAGTTGATCATGTCCAACTCGTAGCTTTTTTTGGTTGGGAGTGATGCCTGCCAGAGAAGCTTGACATGGTGAGGGTTTGCCTCCCTGACAGGCCGATTCCCAGGACATAAAGAAAAATTTCAGACTAGAATCTGCCACATACATGTTTGTTGCACACTCATTAGCAGGCAGGCACAAAACAGGTCCTATAACCTCTCCTGTAAGTTCTTTGAGGCCCCAGCTTTCTGTCCTTTTAGGTGCTCTGGCCACAGCATGTATGAAAGATTTACTCATGGCAGGGACAACAATATCCCAGAGTCAGGACTCTCACCCTCACAGTCGGGATCAGGCAACTAGAGATGGAGTCTCCCTTATGTTTGTGATGCTGTTCCAAACCCGATTCACATCACAGGTGTTATCAGAAATGGGTTTTCACTGGTGAAAAGAGTTGCTTGTTAATTTGTGTAATGGGTTTTAGAAAAGGGCTGTCACTGTAAAAATTTATGGCAGTCAATGACTCTGAATTACTTTGTTACAGTCACTTTCTGACTAGAATATTTACTAACCACTCTTGGAATGGAAATTGCTGATTAAAACACAAGATGCACCTAGGTATGTAAGTAACTGGTGCCTACAAATGCCATCCTGTCTTTCCCAAAAGGTTTAATATGCCCAAGTATTTTTTTTAAGAAGTAGATTTATTTCTTTAAAATGCCAATTTAAAAAAAAAGCAATCTGAGAGTCTAAGACGAGGGGAATGTAAGAAAGTCTTACCGCACAACCCCTCTATGTGAGTTGCCAAAACAGAAACATGCTAAATCCTATCTAAGGTTCTGGAAGTCTCGGAAGAGCTTTCTTAAATATCCTTACCTAGAATACGCTTTCCTTGCCTTGATTCCAAGGATGATGCCAAAGTATTTTAAGGTAAATTATAACTATGATAAGATTGGGGGCCCCTAGGAGGCTTCCAAGCCAGACAAAGATGCTCTGCTATACTTAGCATGTTCCAGGGGTCATGCAGACTTGGACAATACAAATAATGAACTTAAGATAAAAAATCTGACTAGGCATGGTGGCTCATGCCTGTAATCCCAGCACTTTGGAAGGCCGAGGCAGGCAGATCACCTGAGGTCAGGAGTTTGAGACCAGCCTGGCCAACATGGCAAAACCCTGTATCTACTAAAAATACAAAAATTAGCCGGGCATGGTGGCTCATGTCTGTAATCCCAGCTACTTGGGAGGCTAAGGCAGGATAATGGCTTGAACCTGGGAGGCTGAGGTTTCAGGGAGTGGAGATCACGCCACTGCACTCTAGCCTGGGTCACAGAGTGAGACTCCGTCAAGATCAAAAGTCTTTACTGTTTTCTGAGCAGCGTGTAAACCTCCCAGACTCTTATGTGACCCTTGAGAGACAAGCTCTATAAGGACTGTGATTTAACATCTCCATCGTGGCGGGCTCAGGGTCACACTGAAATCAATTTAGGAAATACATAGAAATGGACAACATGGCTTACACATTTGAGATCTGATTTCTACTGGCTATGCAATGTTAAATCCATTTTTTTGTTTCCTTCTTTCACATACTTTCCACCATACTTACCCTCATGACAGATATTTACACTTCAGCCCTTAGGCTGTGAGAAGCAAAGAAGAAAAAAAATAGGCCTTGCTCTGTAGGACTTAATGGCTAACTCTTATATAACAATTACTGGCCGGGTGCGATGGCTCATGCCTGTAATCCCAACACGTTGGGAGGCCAAGGTGAGCGAATCACGAGGTCAGGAGTTGGAGACCAGCCTGACCAACATGGTGAAACCCTGTCTCTACTAAAAAGTTAGCCAGGCATGGTGGCGCCCACCTGTAATCCCAGCTATACAGGAGGCTGAGGCAGGAGAATCGCTAGAACCCGGGAGGTGGAGGTTGCAGTGAGCTGAGGTCGTGCCACTGCACTCGAGCCTGGGTGACAGCGAGACTCTGTCTCAAACAACAACGAAAAAATTACTGTTTACTAGACACTGTTGTCCCACAACCCTGAAACCCTACAAGATAGGTACTATTTTAATCTCTGACAGGAGAAAACTGAGGTACAACCAAGATCGTGCAAGGTAGTAAGAAGCAAGGTTTTGAATCTGGGAAGTCGGACTCTGGAATTCATACTCTCAGCAACACACTCTATTACCTACCCAGTGTAGTGGGGATGGATAGATAGGTAAGTAATTAAATACAGTGTACAATGGTACATGCAGAAACTACCCTGGAAGCACAAGAAAAACCCACTCAGCTCAGGATTTGTGGAGAGGCAAGGAAAGAGGCATTTGTTGGATGAGTGACACCTGGACAGAGTTGGCAAGCAAGAGTAGGTATCAGCTGCACACAAAAGGGAGGAAAAAAAACTCCAGTCAGAGAAAACAGCATGGTATCACAGGTATAAAACGTAAGGGGCCAAGGCACAGTGGCTCACGCCTGTAATCTCAGCATTTTGGGAGGCTGAGGCGGGAGGATTGCTTGAGGTCAGGAGTTCAGGACCAGACTGTGCAACAAACTGAGACCTTGTCTCTACAAAAAAAAAAAAAAAAAAAAAAAATTAAATAGCTGGGCATACTGGCATGCACCTGTGGTCCCAACTACTCGGGAGGCTGAGGTAGGAGGATTGCTTGAGCCCAGGAGGTTGTTGCAGTGAGCTGTAATTGTGCCACTGTACTTCAGCTTGGGCGATAGTGAGACCCTCTCTCAAACAAACAAAACAAACAAACAAACAAACAAATATATATAATGCAAGTGGGGAGTGGTGAGAGATAGCTTGCCCACAAATATTTAAATAAAAAAAAGAAGGCCCCTCTTTTTTTGGGCAGGCACTGTGTTTGGTGCTGGGGTAACAAATAGCAGGGACAGCACATCTAAGGAACTTGAACTTTCAAGCATTATGCTCCCTTACCCACTAAAATAATCTTAAAAACTAGCCCTAGGCAAAACACGCAACAAACTAGGAATAGAAAGGAACTTTCTCAACCTGATCAAGGTCATCTATGAAACACCCACAGCTAACATCATATTTAATGATGAAAGGCTGAATGCCCTCCCACTAACATCAGGAACCAGAGGAGGATGTCCACTCTCACCACTCCTGTTCAGTACTGTGCTGGAGGTTCTAGCCAGAAACAATAGGCAAGAAAATTAAATAAAAGGCATACAGATTGGAAAGGAATTTGAAATTTTAAAATAAAGCTGTTATATCACAGTTTTGAATGCCATCCAATGGAATTTAAATATATATAGCAATTTGTTATGTACCATCATCCATTTATATAGAGATATATATAAAGCAAAAGCACTCTTGGAACTATAAGAAATTGTACATTACTCCTTTTTCTCCTTGAACTTGCCTTTCTATTCCATTTTGTTCTCACAGAAGTTTATTCTCTGGTAATTTTATGCTTGAAAGTCTTTTATCGATCATCCTTTCATACTTCTCTACCACACAAATGTGCATTTACATAGAAATTTAATTTGTAAGAATATTTCCTCGGACCATAATCCATTAAAAAGTTCCTTACGTATTATTACAAGTATTATTATTGCATGATTAATCAAAGTAACACATAGCATCATTTTTCAATAAATGAAATTTTATTGCAAATGCATTTCAGTGTGATGGTATGTGATTTTTCTCAATGAGTCCTGCATCATTCCTTTTTTTTTTTTAATTAAGAAAACTTACATAAAACAAGTAGATGGAAATGAAAAGGGTTTTGCTATAGCAATAGCATTCAGTTTCTTTTGGAACTCTTTCCAAATAATGTGCCAAAAATCACACAACAATCATAGTCCAAACTCATTTTAATGACCCATCAGCTGACAATTCCAGGAGGTCCTTATTCAATTTTGTTGAAAACAAATAATTGGAAGCTACCTAACTTACAAAAAGATGTGTTACTTGGTCATTAAAGTTACTTACTTTTTTAATCCAGACACCAGTATTTCAGTATATTCCTTCGAGTGGACCCCTGGGAGATTTACACACCTGCTGGCAATGCACCTGAGATTCACTGGGGAGGGGGAGAGGCGTTTTTGTTTGTTTGCTTGCTTGCTACTTTTGTCTGCTCCACCACTCCTTGGAATGAAAGCTCCGTAAAGGCTGAGATGTTTGACTTTTGTTCACTACTGTATCTCCAGGACATAGAAAGCTGTTGGATACCCTACCCGTGTGATGCTTGGTGCTTGATGAACGTATGTGGGATGTTATGAAAGAATGTAAAAACTACCTGTTTCTGGCTGTATGCTTTGAGGGGGCGAGGAAAAGAGGCAAAGAGACAGAAGCACCTGGTGCTGCACTGATTTGGGTTTCTCAGTCCAAAGGCACCAAAATGTCACCTTTCTGCAAATCGAAGATGCAGCGTGGAGCAGAGAAAAGGCCTAATCTTTGGAATCCAACCTGGGTTTGAATTCTGACAGTGACATTGAATAACTGTAATTTTGGGGCAAACTCCTGGTCTTAGATTCTTCCCCTGTGTAAAAAGAATAATTGGCCCTCCTTCCAGGAGAGGCAGAGGAGGAAGTGACCATGAAATATGGTAATGCCTGTCAGGAATCTGCACATCTCATGCACTCATTAATGTGAGTTGTCCTTCATTCCAACTCTGCCTCTTTCCTCCTTGATGGCACCACCCTTGCCTCTAACCAGCCCAGAAATTTATACTACTGGGCTCATCCTGAACCCTTGCTGCTGCAGATGCTAAGCAGCAGACAAAATGTTAGACTTAGGGGCTTTGGTGGAATCTAGGGCAGTGGGAAAATGTACCCTCATCTCGTCATTTAGAAAATGGGGGTAATAGGCTGGGTGCAGTGGCTCATGCCTGTAATCCAAGCACCTTGGGAGGCGGAGGCAGGTGGATCACCTGAGGTTAGGAGTTCGAGACCAGCCTGGCCAACATGGTGAAACCCCATTTCTGCTAAAAATACAAAACTTAGGCCCGGTGCTGTGGCTCACTCCTATAATCCTAGCACTTTGGGAGGTTGAGGTGGGTGGATCACCTGAGGTCAGGAGTTCGAGACTAGCCTGGCCAACATAGTGAAACCCCATCTCCACTAAAAATACAAAAATTAGCCGGGCATGGTGGAGCACGCCTATAATCCCAGCTACTCGGGAGGCTAAGGGAGAAGAATCGCTTGAACCCGGGAGACAGAGGTGGCAGTGAGCCGAGATCGTATCATTGCACTCCTGCCTGGGTGACACAGCAAGACTCCATCTCAAAAAAAAAAAAAAAAGGCGGGGGGGTAATAAGAGCCCTACCTAAGGATTTTCATGCAGGTTAATGTGTTGACTTTCATGAAGTGCTTTGAACAGAGCTTAACATACAGCCAAGGGTTGATAAATGGGTATTGGTATTCTATTTTGGCCTGCCTGTAGGCCACTGATAAAAACACACCTGGTTTTTGGAAGAGAAGGGGCAGCCCAGCATAATTGTGGAGTGAGAGAGTAGGAATTTTCTCAGATGCTCTGTCTCCTATGCATCCTTTATAACATGCATTGAGATCTCACAGAGTCAGATACTACAGGCAGAATGAAAACCAGTGGTCAGGTTTCAGGGGATGTAGCAGGTTAAGGGCACCATGGGTAGCTGTGACCAGAAGAGCCACATGCTTTCCTCAAGCCCCCTATCCACAGGACTTCCCCAATGCCCCCAGCAGAGGGTGAGGTAAAGTCCTGTCCTGCCTCCTCCACATCCTCACAGCCCTCTTCTCTGAAACAACTTGGTCAGTGCACCCAGCATTATAGTCCCTGAGTTACATGCACTCTCCCCCTCAGCCTATGACTTCTTCCAGAGAAGGAACTCATCCTGTAAAACCACAGACAGGCATAAGGCTCAGTACAAAGCAAGCGCTCAAATATTCCTTAAGTGAAGAAATCTGGAGATAAATTGCTGATGTCACAGGTTGACCAAGGACAGCCTCCCCTGGGACTGGAGAGGCAGCTTCCTAAAACAATTGGAGAGGGTAAGGGAATGGCCATAGTTTCGATTGACTCCCCTGGCAGTTTCTCAAGTTTATTAAACCTAAGGAAAGGATGCCAGAAACAAACATGTAGTTCTGGAGCTGCCTAGAGGGCTGTGTCCAGGTATGGGGAGCTGGCCCCACTTCCCAAGTTGTTTATCTTAATTTCCTTGAGAACAAGAAATGCATGTTAGGATGGGTTATTTTTGTTTTAGATTTAACCAAGGCACTCCATGATTTGCTGGATTTTTTCTAAAGTTCTATAACACTGGGAAGGGGGAAAGGGGAATTCCTCCACTATTATGACAAAGTCTATGCTTTACAGTAAAGCAAAAACCCCACAGAGTTTATCTGTAGGCAGCAAAAGTACAGGAGATTCGCTTTTCCCCTACTTTTCTGTATCGCAGAAAAATATTTGCTCTTCAGAGAAATGTATGAGATACAGAAAAGTAGGGGAATAATACTTGCTCTTCAAGGAAATTATAGATGAGAGCCACCGTGCCTGGTCACTGTAGTTTTTCTTAATTAATTTTTGAGTTGTACGTATCACATGGTATTGTAATATATTCTGTCCCTCTAGCTTGTTCAAATTATGGAGATCTTGAGGGCAAGGACTATCTTGAATATTTGATCTGAACATGCATGGATGAATAAGAGAATAAATGCATTGGAAGGTACATGAATGAATGAATGAAAAGATTCAGATATATAAAAAGCTGTTTGCTTTTTAGGCCATATTCAAATAGGAGTGAGTGGTAAGCCAAAATTAATTTGTTAAGGCTTTTGTTTTTCTTTGATGATACACACAAACCACTGTTTGGAGCTCAGTCTGAAGCTGAGAGACCTCAGAACTCAGCAATATGTGTTTCATCCTCAAGCTCATTCATCTCTCAGCAATTTTAGGTCGCCATCTTTTCTCTTTTCTCTTTTCTCTTCTCTTCTCTTTTCTTTTTTCTTTTCTTTTCTTGATGAAGTCTCGCTCTTCACCCAGGCTGGAGTGCAGTAGTGTGAACTCGGCTCACTGCAACCTCTGCCTCTGGGATTCAAGCGATTCTCCTACTTTAGCCTCCCTAGTAGCTGGGATTACAGGTGCGTACCACCATGCCTGAGTAATTTTTAAAAATTTTTAGTAGAGATGGAGTTTCGCCAAGATGGCCAAGCTGATATCAAACTCCTGGCTTCAAGTGATCCATCCCCTGACGTTGGCCTTCCAAAGTGCTGGGATAGGCATGAGCCACCACACCCAGCCCATATATTTTTTTCTTTCAGAACTTAAAAGATGTCGTCCTAAGAGTCTTTTGGCTATCATGGGAAAGTTTGGCAATCAGCGTTCTTGCTGTTCTCCCATAAGTATGGGTCTTCTTTCTCTGGCTTTGTGTGAGATTTACTGTTTGTCTTTGATTTTCAGCAACTTGGCTATTATATGCCTACACTTGGTTTCTATTTATCGTGCTTGTCAGTCTTCTTGAATCTTTGAGCGATCTTTCCTGTTTTGGCAAATTGCCAGTCACTATAGTTTCAGATATTGCTTTCCCTATTCTCTTCTCTGTTTCTGGAACTCCTATAAAATATATATTAGGGGGCCAGGTATGGTGGCTCACACCTGTAATCCCAGCATTTTGGGAGGCTGAGGTGGGCAGATCACAAGGTCAGGTTTGAGACCAGCCTGGCCAACATGGTGAAACTCTGTCTCTACTAAAAATACAAAAATTAGCCAGGCGTGATGGTGAGCACCTGTAGTCCCAGCTGCTTAGGAGGCTGAAGCAGGAGAATCGCTTGAACCTGGGAGGCAGAGGTTGTAGTGAGCTGAGATGGCGCCACTACACTCCAGCCTGGGTGACAGGCTGAGACTTTGTCTCAAAAAAAAAAAAAAGATATATATAAGGTCATTTGACTTTGTCCTACACGTCTTTTTTCTCTATGTGCTTCATTTAGAATATTTTCTGTTTCCTGTCTGAGTTATCTAATCCTATCTTTTGCTGTGTCCAGTCTGTTAAATTCATCTGATAAGTTTTTATTTTCTAATACTTCATATTTCAGTTCTAGAATGCCTATTTGATTCTTTTTCTATAGGTTACAATTCTCTTTTGAAATTATCTATCTTTTCATTTTGCCCATCTTTTACTCTACTTTAACATACTTATGATCATTATTTTTGAAGTCCTTGACTGCTAATTCTAACACCTGGATCATCTGTGGGACTGCTTCTATTATATAATTTTTCTTAATTATCATACTTTTCCTGCCTCTTCATGCGTCTTGTGATTGTTTCTAACTATATGCTGGATGTTGTTTAAAAACAAAACTGGGCCGGGCGTGGTGGCTCACGCCTGTAATCCCAGCACTCTGGGAGGCTGAGGCGGGCAGATCACAAGGTCAGGAGATCGAGACCATCCTGGCTAACACGGTGAAATCCCATCTCTACTAAAAAATACAAAAAATTAGCCAGGCATGGTGGCGGGTGCCTGTAGTCCCAGCTAATCGGGAGACTTAGGTGGGAGAATGACGTGAACCTGGGAGGCAGAGCTTGCAGTGAGCCAATATAGTGCCACTGCGCTCCAGGCTGGGCGACAGAGCAAGACTCCGTCTCAAACAAAAAAACAAAACAAAACCATAAACTGAAGTCAATGTTACTGCCCCCAAGATAGGATATACACTTTTTTTCTATTTGCCTAATAAGGCAAATAAGGTGAGGCAGTTATAATCTCAATTCAATCAGGAATTGAGCTATGCTCTGGCATTAGTTAGACTCAACCTGCTGCTGGTTTTAAATGTTTCAAGGGGAAGACTCTGTGTGTGCTTATGGCCTCTTTCCATAGTGGTACTTTGTCTCCTAAGCATTTTCAGACTGTAGGAAACTTCATTTTGCCTTTGCAGGCCAATCTCTAGTCTCCTGAGTGGCCCTGGCACTCAGCAGATGTCTTGAGTAGAACAGCAGTCAGTGACAGCCATGTGGCTATCAGAAGCTTCACTGTGCTGAAGGAAAGCCTGATCTTTAGCACTTACCCAACTCAGCAAATAACCCTGATATGGTTTGGCTCTGTGTCCCCACCCAAATCTTATCTTGTAGCTCCCATAATTCCCACGTGTTGTGGGAGGGACCTGGTGGAAGATGATTGAATTAGGGGGATGGGTCTTTCCCGTACTTTTCTTGTGACAGTGAATGGGTCTCATGAGATCTGATGGTTTCAGAAAACGGGAGTTGCCCTGCACAAGCTCTCCCTTTACCTGCTGCCATCCATGTAAGATGTGGCTTGCTCCTCTTTGCCTTCTGTCATAATCTTGAGGCTTATCTAGCCATGTGGAACTGTGAGTTCTCCATTAAACCTCTTTCCTTTGTAAATTGCCCAGTCTCAGGTATGTCTTTATCAGCAGCGTAAAAGCAGACTAATACAAACCCCTAAGAAAGAAAATGGCCAATAATCTCAACTTCCCTGGGAAGGAATCTTTTCTCTCTTAACTTTTAGTTCTTTTAATCTTCTTTGCTTCTACAGTTCTCCAATATCTTTCAAAATATGATTGTTATAATTCATTCTTTTTTTCACTTTTTTTTTTTTTTTTTTTTTTAAGAGACAGGGTCTCACCATGTTGCCCAGGCTGGTCTCGAGTTCCTGAGCTCAAGTGATCCTCCTGCCTAAACCTACCAAAGTGTTGGGATTACATGCATGAGTCACGATGCCCAGCCCATGTTTTTCCTCTTGATATAAAGTGATAAACTGTCACTTCCTACTACATTTTACTCAAAAGTAGAAGTTTTCTTATGTTCTTTTCCAGTTAATTAGTTCACATAGGATTCAAACAAGGTCCATGCATTGCACATAGTTGATGTAACTATTAAGTCTCCTGGTTTATAGGTTCCTCCTCCCTCTTTGTTTTTGTTGTTGTTATGTTTGTTTTTCTTTCTTTCTTTTTTTTTTTTTTTAATATATGGTCTTTCTGTGTTGCCCAGGCTGGTCTCTAACTCCTGGGCTCAAGTGATCCTCCTGTGTCAGCCTCCCAAGTTGGTGGGACTATAGGCACATACCTTCATGCCCAGCTGTTTCTCATCTTAGTTGTTAAAGAAACTGGTTCATTTGTTCTGTTGAATTTTTTGGATTCTACTAATTGGATTCTCCTAGTGTTATTTAACATGTTCCTCTGCTCCTTGTATTTACTTCAATCTACCAGATCTAGAGGATTGATAATTTCAGGTTCATTTTTTTGGCGTAATTACTTTATAGGTGGTACTATGTGGAGTCAGCCCTCCATATTCATGAGTTCTACATCTGCAGACCCAACCAAGCAGGTATAAAAAATATCTGGGGGCAGAGTGTGGTAGCTCATGCCTGTAATCCCAGCAGTTTGGGAGGCTGACGTGGGAAGATCACTTGAGGCCAGGAGTTTGAGACTGGCCTGGGCAACATAGCAAGACCCTGTCTTTACAAAAATAAAAGAACAGGCCCAGCTGCAAAGCTAAAAAATTATTTAAAAAATGGGCCCAGCTAAACCCAACCTAAATTGCAGAATTATTAGCAAAGGCATGATTATTGTTTTAAGCTACTAAATTTTGGGGTGGTTTATTATGCAGCAATAGATTACTAAAACCCATAGTATCTAGGATATGGTGAGCATTCCAATAAATGTTTAATTAAATTGTAAGAGATTAGATGGGTAATTTGACTAGTCAGCCCTCGTGGTCCTTCCAAGCACTGAGATTCTATGGCCCTGAGATCATTAATAACCTTGGATTATGCCGTTACTTTCTCTACCTCTGCTAATGAGTCACATCTGGATGCAATGTAGTTGAGTCCTTGGACTTTGTGACATTTAACACATACAGAGACAGCTACCCGGGGTCACTTTATTTTTTGACAGTCTCTTTCAAACCTACTTTTTCGCAGTACTATGGAATCCACTTAGATATTCACATATGAAAATCATACCTCAACTGCCATTTACTGTAGAACACAAACTGTTTTGAGGGAAAGTAATGGAAGTATTTGTGCTTCCAAGACATTTATACTTTCCAACTTATTCTTTACCCATTTTGCAGCCTTTAGAATTTTTCTCCAGTTTCTTATTAGAGAGAGAAAACCATGATGACCGTGCTGCGAGAAGTGAGCTAACTAATCCAAACTATACCATTTGGTAAAGTTTGAAATGGCTTAGAATTTCAGGTGATCTCTGTGTTGGAAGACTTAGCCTTTGAATTGTTAATCACTTTACCCTTTCTTTAGTGCTGTACTATTTATAATGGGTTAATCAGTTTTCCTTATTTGATTACTTTGGGAGGGGCTCGATGCTATGGGTTTATACCAGAGTATTTTTAAAAGACAGAGTATAGTCCAAGCATCTGGTTGGTCTTTCTGAGGTCATGCATCAAAGCCAATATTTAACCATTAATATGGTTTGGCTCTGTGTCCCCATCCAAATCTCATCTTGAACTGTAATCCAAATTGCAGTCGCCACATGGGAGGGACCTGGTGGGAGGTGATTGGATCGTGGAGGCAGTTTCCCCCATGCTGTTCTCGTGATAGTGAGTTTTCACGAGAGCTGATGGTTTTAAAAGTGTTTGGCAGCTCCCCTTTTGCTCTCTCCTGCCACCTTGTGAAAAAGGTGCCTGCTTCCCCTTTGCCTTCCACCATGATTGTAAGTTTCCTGAGGCCTCCCCAGCCATGTGGAACTGTGAGTCAATTAAACCTCCTGATATGGTTTGGCTGTGTTCCCACCAAATCTCAACTTTAATTGTATATCCCAGAATTCCCACGTGTTGTGGGAGGGACCCAGGGGGAGGTAGTTGAATCATGGGGGCCGGTCTTTCCTGTGCTATTCTTGTGATAGTGAATAAGTCTTACAAGATCTGATGGTTTTATCAGGGGTTACCGCTTTTGCATCCTCCTCATTTTCTATTGCCACCACCATGTAAGAAGTCCCTTTTGCCTCCTCCCATGATTCTGAAGTCTCCCAAGTCATGTGGAACTGTAAGTTCAGTTAAACTTCTTTTTCTTCCCAGTCTCAGATATGTCTTTACCAGCAGCATGAAAACAGACTAATACAGTAAATTGGTACTAGTAGAGTGGGGTGCTGCTGAAAAGATACCTGAAAATGTTGAAACGACTTTGGAACTGGGTAACAGGCAGAGGTTGGAACAGTTTGGAGGGCTCAGAAGAAGACAAGAAAATGTGGGAAAATTTGGAACTCCCCAGAGACTTGTTGAATGCTGCCCAACAAATGCTGATAGTGACATGAACAATAAGGTCCAGGCTGAGGTGGTCTCAGATGGCGATGAGGAACTTGTTGGGAACTGGAACAAAGGTGACTCTTGTTACGTTTTAACAAAGAGACTGGTGGCATTTTGCCCCTGCCCTAGAGATTTGTGGAACTTTGTACTTGATAGAGATGATTTAGGGTATCTGGCAGAAGAAATTTCTGAGCAGCAAAGCATTCAAGAGGTGACTTGGATACTGTTTAAGGCATTCAGTTTTATAAAAGAAGCAGAGCATAAAAGTTCAGAAAATTTGCAGCCTGACAGTGTGATAGAAAAGAAAAACCAATTTTCTGGAAAGAAATTCAAGCTGGCAGCAGAAATTTGCATAAGTAGCAAGGAGCCTAATGTTAATCCCCAAGACCATGGGGAAAATGTCTCCAGGCCATGTCAGAGATCTTCACAGCAGCCCCTCCAATCACAAGCCTGGAGGCCCAGGGAGAAAATGTGGCTTCATGGGTTGGGCCCAGGTCCCTGTGCTATGCGCAGCCTAGAGACTTGGTGCCCTGTGTCCCAGCTGCCCTGGTCATGGCTGAAAGGGGCCAACATAGAGCTTGGGCTGTGGCTTCAGAGGGTGGAAGCCCCAAGCCTTGGCAGCTTCCACATGGTGTTGAGCCTGTGGGTGCACGGAAGTCAAGAATTGAGGTTTGGGAACCTCTGCCTGGATTTCAGAAGATGTATGGAAATGCCTGGATGCCCAGGCAAAAGATTGCTATAGGGGTGGGGCCCTCATGGAAAATCTCTGCTAGGGCAATGCAGAAGGGAAATGTGGGATTGGAGCCCTCACACAGAGTCCCTACTGGGGCACTGTCTAGTGGAGCTGTGAGAAGAGGGCCACCATCCCCCAGACCCCGGAATGATAGATCCACTGACAGCTTGCACTATGCACCTGGAAAAGCTGCAGACACTCAACACTAGCCCATGAATGCAGCCAGGAGGGAGGCTGTACCCGCCATAGCCACAGGGGTGGGGTTGCCCAAGACCATGGGAACCCACCTCTTGCATAACCTGGATGTGAGACCTGGAGTCAAAGGAAATAATTTTGGAGCTTTGAAATTTGACTGCCCCACTGGATTTTGGGCTTGCATAGGCCCTGTACACCCTTCGTTTTGGCCAATTTCTCCCATTTGGAATGGCTGTATTTACCCAATACCTGTATTCCCATTGTATCTAGGAAGTAACTAACTTGCTTTTGATTTTACAGGCTCATAGCAGGAAGGGACTTGCCTTGTCTCAGATGAGACTTTGGACTGTGGACTTTTGTGTTAATGCTGCAATGAGTTAAGACTTTGGGGGACTGTTGGTAAGCCATGATTTGTTTTGAAACTTGAGGACATGAGATTTAGAGGGGTCAGGGGTGGAATGGTTTGTTGGAGGCTGTGTCCCCATCAAATCTCAACTTTAATTATATCTCCCAGAATTCCCACATGCTGTGGGAGGGACCCAGGGGGAGGTAATTGAATCGTGGGGGCAGGTCTTTCCCATGCTATTCTCATGATAGTGAATAGTCTCACGAGATCTGATGGTTTTATCAGGGATTTCCGCTTTTGTTTCTTCCTATTTTCTCTTGCCACCACCATGTAAGAAGTGCCTTTCACCTCCTGCCATGATTCTGAGGCCTCCCAAGCCATGTGGAACTGTAAGTTCAATTAAACCTTTTTCTTCCCAGTCTCAGATATGTCTTTATCAGTAGCACGAAAATGGTCTAATACACCTCCTTTCTTTATAAATTACCTAGTCTCAGGTAGTGTCTTTATAACAGTGTGAAAACAGACTAATACAGCCTTGTTGCAGTTGTAGCAGAAAGGACCCAAGTCTAGACTCTACGACTTAATGGCACAAGTGTCAGAAGCCATTGATTCTCTGTTTACAGACTTTACTCTAATGGACACATGGGACTAGAAGGGAACTGGAGTGAGAAGGCAGCAACCTGCAGAAAATGGGCTCTCTGTGCACCTCTTAGTCTCCTGTTATAAATATGAAATGTTTCCTTGGCTTTGGCAGATTTCTGTGCCTGTCCCTGCCATCCTGACAACTTATTCCTAGTTTGACATTTCTAGTTGAGCCCTTGGTATCATAGGCTCCATCTAGTTGTGCCCCAGATGTTCTCATCCATGGCCACCGCTCTTGGGTTCCCATTTGTTCCTGCCCTTCTAGCAATCATTGGAATTTACTTTAAGCCTAACTCCTACTCATCCTTCAGATCTCAAGTCATATGTCATTGCCTTAGGAAGAACTTCCTTGAGATTCAAGACTAGATCAGGTCCTCTTGATACATGCCCCAAGAGTTTCTTGTGTTTCATCTTCACAATTTGTAATTTATTACTTTTCACAACTTGTAATTATTTTTGTCATCTGTTCTATACCCATCCTGTATCTTCAGCACCTGGGACAGTGCTTAGCACAGAGTAGGCCTTCAATAAATGTGTTCAGTAAACATGAAACAATGAAGCTTATGACTTTGGCCCCTACCTCTTTTTGTATTTACAAGGTCATGTTGCACATTTTATCTCAGTTTTATGTGTGTATAAATTAGGATAATATTATTTTACCTACCTCACAGTTCAAGATGCAATGCATGGCCGGGCGCAGTGGCTCAAGCCTGTAATCCCAGCACTTTGGGAGGCCGAGACGGGTGGATCACGAGGTCAGGAGATCGAGACCATCCTGGCTAACACGGTGAAACCCCGTCTCTACTAAAAATACAAAAAATTAGCCGGGCGCAGTGGCGGGCGCCTGTAGTCCCAGCTACTCGGGAGGCTGAGGCAGGAGAATGGCGTGAACCCGGGAGGCGGAGCTTGCAGTGAGCTGAGATCTGGCCACTGTACTCCAGCCTGGGCGGCACAGCGAGACTCCGTCTCAAAAAAAAAAAAAAAAAAAAAAAAGATGCAACGCATGTAGCAGATGCTTAACAAAATGCTTCTACAATGGGTGAATGCATATGCTATCTTTATGATAAAAGAAATCTATATTTTAACTAAGATTTATTTCACTTAACAAGATAAATGGAGTACCGAAGCAGGAGGAGTCATGTTTTTTGAGCTGGAAATAAAATTCAGGATTTCATATACCTTTGCCCAGGGGTCTCTATTTTTCTTCTGGTCATACTTTAATACTAGACATATTTTAAATGGGGAAGGGGGAAATTTTTTGAATGGATTTGGACAAAACTAGTAATGATTGACTTTTCCAACTTCTAGGCTGGTTGTGGCTGTCACAGATTTTAACTCCTTGGTGCACCAAGAGTACAGATTCCAAATTGCCTATATCTTAAAAACTTGTAAGAAAGAAGCAATGGTGAATCTGAATGGTGAATGTGAATCTGAACCCCAGGGAGAGTTCCACAAAGGGAACTCATAAAGGGAATTCCCATCAGTTGAGCTGGTACAGCTGGTACAATGAGCTGGTACAGCTCATTGGCCTTATGAAACCAGTGGCAGGATAAGATCTTGACCTCTGAGAATGACAGCAAAAGTGCTCTCAGTTTAGCAGGACGTTGTACTACAAGTCTCACAGGCTGGCTTGCTTTTGACCCAGATTAACCTACCTGTTTTCCCCATTTCCCCTATCAGCACAGGAAAGATACCTTGCATATAAAATCAAATGCTACTTAATTTTTTTTCTCTTGTTCATCTCTTCTCCACCATGTCCACTCCCTTCTGGGATCCCTCCCATTTGACATTTCCTTCAGGATACAGAATACAGAGAAGGGAGAAGGTGCAGGAAGGATCCAAATGTTACTAGAGTTATACATTTTATTTGAGCTTCATCTCTTTGGAGAAAGGGGAACAGGGATGAGAGGATTAAGTTAGAGATGGTCTGGCACAAAGCCCGGAGATGTGGGGTGTGTGAAGAAGGAAATTCATGACTAGAATATATGCTGAAGGTGAAATGAGGGGAGCCTGGATAGGGAATTAAGAGATAATTGTTGGCATTTAGTAATGTGATCTGGGAGTGTGATCCCAGTGCAGAACAAGGAAGAAGGCCGGCAGGTGGTAGGAGTCACAGTCAGGAAGGAAGTACTGCTAGTTCATATCCAATCTAGGTCTCTGGACAATTGACCCCTTTTGGATAGAAGGATTTGCCAGGATTATCCGACCCCTTATTTCCAGTTCATCTCCTAGACATCTTCATTGCTGTTGCCCTCCGGTGAGTATGAATCCATAGGATGGCGTCTTCTCTCCACTGACCATGTCCGAGGCTGAGTCTGAGACTGGGTGGAAGCCGTACGCGGATGATACGTAGGCCAGTAATGCCGCTGAGGGAAAGTGTGAGCTCTTGACCTAGATTTGGGGTCAGGCTCCATCTCGGGCTCAGTCTCAGGCTGGGGCTCCATCTCGGTCTCGGTCTCAGTCTCAGCCTTGGACTCCATTTCAGGCTCCAGCTCTGACTCAGGCTCCAGTTCCCGATCCAGGTCTAGGTCCAGACCCAGCCCAGCCTCTTGTTCTGACTCCAGCTCCAAATCCAACTCCGACTCCTCTTCTACAGGCTGTTGGATCTTGGTGAAGCCTGGACTTACATTTTTTTGGCTTCCTAGAAAACTGCTGCTCATTTTATATATTGAGTTGTCATTCTGAAATACAGTTAGGTAGGTTAAAATTTCTAATTAAATTTAACTTTCTGCTGAACGCAGTGGCTCATACCTTTAATCCCAGCACTTTGGGAGGCTGGGGCAGGAGAATCACTTTAGCCCAGGAGTTCAAGGTCAGCCTAGGCAACATAGTGAAACTTCTATCTCTACAAATAATAATAATAATTTTAAAAACTAGCTGGGCATGATGGCACATGCCTGTAGTCCTGGCTACCCAGGAGGCTGAGGCAGGAGGATCGCTTGAGGCCGAGACTGCAGTGAGCTGTCTTTGCATCACTGCACTCCAGCCTGAGCAACAGAGTGAGACTTTGTCGCAAAAAACAAACAAACAAAACCCAGACTTTTAATCTTTGAGCAGTCAAGGAATTTCAGAATACAATAGGACTTAAGGTACCAGAACCATGGGTTCCTTGCAGAGTAGAAAATATTTCTTACCTAAGTCTACTTTTCTTTTTATTATTGTTATTAATTTTGACACAGAGTCTTGCTCTGTTGCCCAGACTGGAGTGCAGTGGCATGATCTTGACTCACTGCAAACCTCTACTTCCCGAATTCAAGTGATTCTCTTGCCTCAGCCTCCCAAGTAGTTGGGACTACAGATATGCACCACCACGCCTGGCTAATTTTTGCATTTTTAGTAGAGACAGGGTTTCACCATGTTGGCCAGGCTGGTCTTGAACTCCTGAACTCAAGTGATCTGCCCGCCTCAGCCTCCCAAAATGCTGGGATTACGAGCATGAGCCACTGCACCCAACCTTTATTTATTTTTTATTAAAAATTTTTAAAAAATTTTTCTTTAAAATGCCAATGATATCATCCATAAATCTGCTTTTCATCTTCCTTCTAACCTCTGGTTTCTCAGTTACTCACTATTCTTCAGACTCAATCAATTTCCAACTTAGAATTTCTCTGGCTTTTCTAGCTAGACCGGATTTCACGAGCAACCATTTAAAACAGCAATGGACTTAACAACATTCTGAAACATCTTGTCTTCTTGATCTTACTTGTCTTGCCAACCCCCAGTGCAATCCTTGACAGGGCATATAAGGCTGTGTGTGACCTGGCCTCTTGCCATTCTTCTTTAGCTTTATTCCAGCTGTGGTCCCCGCCCTTTGCTCTCACCATAAAGTTACCCAGAGTTGCCTGACTACTGCTCAGTTTTGTGCATGCCACTCCTTTTGCCTGACTTGTCCTCCTCCATCTTGTCCACATCCACTTAGTCATCACCCCAGATTCAGAGCTAAGATGACCAGGCAAGACCACAGCTTCTTTTGTGTTCCAGCTACACCTCATTCACACTTTCATCATAGTACCAGTAATGTATTGCTTTATTTATTTACAAACCTACTCCTTACTAGACTCTAAGCTTGTGGAATATGACAGGGCCTGGTTCTTGATATCCCCAGTAGCAGACACTGAGCTTGTCACATAGCAGGCACCCACAGGCCTTGCATAAGCCTTGAATCAGCCTGTAGCACCATTCCTCCAAATTAATCACTTCACCTTTCCTGAAACATTTTCTTCTCAACCACCATATGACACTCTTCTGCTTTTCCTCATTCCTTCCTGCTTGCTGCTTCTTGGTCTCTTTACTATCTCCTCTGCTTCTATTGGACTTCTAGGTGTTGGTATGCCCCAGCGCTTGATCATGGGACCTTTCTCTTCTCTGTCTATGCTCTCTCCATAGGGACTTTTATTCTGGGCCCATAATTTTTGTTACCATCTGTAGGCTGATGCTGATGATTCTTTGATTATAACCCTTCCCCGATCTGCAGGTTCTTATATTCACTTCCATTCTTGACATCTCCATTTGAATGTTTAATAGGCAACTTTTTTTTTTTTTTTTTGAGTATTGTTCTGTTGCCTAGGCTAGAGTACAGTGGCATGATCTTGGCTCACTGCAACCTCCGCCTCCCAGGTTCAAGTGATTCTCTTGCCTCAGGCTCCCAAGTAGCTGAAATGACAGGTGTGCGCCACCACACCTAACTAATTTTTGTATTTTTAGTCGAGAAGAGGATTCACCATGTTGGCCAGGCTAATCTCGAACTCCTGGCCTCAAGGGATCCACCTGCCTCGCCTCCCAAAGTGCTGGGATTACAGGCATGAGGCCACACCCGGCCCAGGCATTTTGAATTCAATACACATGAAATAGAACTTGCTACTCTCCTAGTCTTCCCTATCTTAAATAGCAGAAAACAATTGACATATTCAATACCAAGTCTTAATATAAGAATGTTAGTACATTAGGAAAATACTTTTTTAAAACATGGTAGATAATGTCCATTTTTTTTTTTTTTTTGACCAGGTCTTACTCTGTCATCCAGGCTGGGGTGCAGTGGCAAAATCAAAGCTCACTGTGACCTTAAACTATTGGGCTCAAGCAATCCTCCTGCCTCAAGCTCCCAAGTAGCTAGGATTACAGGTATGCACCATCATACCTGGCTGATTTTTAATTAAATAATTTTTTTTTCAAGATAGCATCTCACTATGTTGTCCAGGTTGCTCTGAAATTCCTGGCCTCAAGTGATTCTTCTGCCTCAGTCTCCCAAAGTGCTGGCATTACAGGCATGAGTCACTACGCCTAGCTGATATGTCCATCTTAAACCAGCTATCACCACTAGTCTTTTATTTTTTAACTTTTTTTGAGACAGGGTCTCACTCTGTCATCCAGGCTGGAGTGCAGTGGCACGATCTCAGCCCACTGCAACCTCCGCTTCCTGGGTTAAAGTGATTCTCGTGCCTTGGCCTCCTGAGTAGCTGGGGTTATAGGCGCGTACCACCACGCCCAGTTAATTTTTTTGTATTTTTAGTAGAGACGGGGTTTTGCCATGTTGGCCAGGCTGGTCTCAAACTCCTGGCCTCAAGTGATCCCGCCTGCTTTGGCCTCTCAAAGTGCTAGGATTGCAGGTGTGAGCCACCACACCTGGCCACCACTAATCTTAATAGACACACAAGAATCCTCATTAAATTCAGGAGTAAGACAAGATTCATCATTATGACTTAAATTGTTCTGAGAGGTTTAGTTAATGCAATAATGTATGATATTGAAATAAGAATTCTAACAACTGGAACATAAGAGATTAGTATTATTTTTAGAAAATATTTTCCTATTTGGAAAACCCAAAGGAATTAACAGTGAAACCTCTTAGGAATAGTAAAATGATTCACAAAGGTAGCCAAATAATTTAATAAAAACCAGTGAGTTTTCTATATGTTAGCAATTGCCAGTTAGAAAATATAATGGAAATGGCCAGGTGTGGTGGCTCATGCCTGTAATCCCAGCACTTTGGGAGGTGGAGGTGGGTGGATTGCTTGAGCCCAAGAGTTCAAGACCAGCCTGGGCAACATGGCAAAATCCCATCTCTGTGAAAAATACAAATATTAGCTGGGCATAGTGGTGTGTCTGTACTCCCAAATACTCAGGAGGTTGAGGTTGGAGGATTGCTTGAGCCTGAGAGGCTGAGGCTGTGGTGCACTGTGATCATGCCACTGCACTTCAGCCTGGGTGACAGAGTGACACCCTGTCTCAAAAAAACCAAAAAGTAAAACATATAAAGTATCTAGGATTTTCCTATGTGAAGAAAGTCACAAAACCTTACTATGCGTGAAACATTTAAGAAGACAGTAAATGTAGAGACAGTTTATATTTCTGAATAAGAAGAATGAATACTATAAAGATATAAATTCTCAAGTGATTTTATATTTTTAATACAACTCTAATAATTATTTCAATAAGATTTGTTTTTGTGGGGTGGAGACCTGACAAAAGATTCAAACGTTGGTTTGGAAGAATAAATTGGTGAGAATGACTTAGCAAATTTTGAAATAGAACACTGATGACATAGGACTTCTTAACCAATGTTAAAGTGTATTATACAGCAATAGCAACAAAAACAGTGTGATAGCCAGGCGTGGTGGCTCACACCTGTAATCCCAGGATTTTGGGAGGCTGAGGTGGGCAGATCACCTGAGGTCAGGAGTTTGAGACCAGCCTGGGCAACATGGTGAAACCTTGTCTCTACTAAAAATACAAAAATTAGCCAGGTGTGGTGGTGCACGCCTGTAATCCCAGCTACTCAGGAGGCTGAGGCAGGAGAATCACTTGAACCTGGGAGGTGGAGGTTGCAGTGAGCCGTGATCCATTCTGCATTCCAGTCTGCATTCCAGACTGGGCAACACAGTGAGACTGTCTCAAAAAAAAAAAAACAAACCAAAAACAAAACAAAAAACAAAAACAAAAAAACACTGTGATACTGAAGCTATACAGAACAATGAAATCCACAACTAAGCTAGAAATACAGTTTAGTTTTCATAAGAATATAATATTTTATGAAAATAACATATCAGTAGGGGAAAGAAGGCTTATTCAATAGATGGTTGGATGGTGCTATGATTTGCATGTGTGACTTCCAAAATCTATGTTGAAACTTAATCCACATTGTGATGGTATTAAGAGGTGAGGCCTTTTGGGAGTGATTAAGTCATAAGGGCTCTGCCCTTGTGAATGGATTAGTGCCTTATAAAAGAGTTGGAGGGAGCTAGCATAGGCACTTTTGTCCTTCCACCTTCTGATACATGAGGATGCTGCTGAGAGAAGATGGAACAAGCCCTCAGCAAACACTGAAACTGCCAGGGCCTTGATCTTGGACTTCTTACATTCAGAACTGTGAGAAATAAATATCTATTATGTACAAATTACCCAGTCTCAGATATTTTGTTATAGTAGCACTAATGAACTAAGATAGATGGTACATAGCCCAAAATAATTAGCTATATAGATAAAAAATAAAGATTAAGGCCGGGTGCAGTGGCTTACACCTATAATCCCAGCACTTTGGGAGGCTGAGGCGGGTGGATCACGAGGTCAAGAGTTTGAGACCAGCCTGGCCAACATAGTGAAACCCCGTCTCTACTAAAAATACAAAAATTAGCGGGGTGTGGTGGCAGGCGCCTGTAGTCCCAGCTACCTGGGAGGCTGAGGAGGGAGAATCGCTTGAACCCGGGAGGCAGAGGTTGCAGTGAGCCAAGACCACGCCATTGCACTCCAGCCTGGGTGACAGAGTGAGGCTCTGTCTCAAAAATAAAAAAAAGGCCGGGCGCGGTGGCTCACGCCTGTAATCCCAGCACTTTGGGAGGCCGAGGCGGGCGGATCACAAGGTCAGGAGATCGAGACCACGGTGAAACCCCGTCTCTACTAAAAATACAAAAAATTAGCCGGGCGCGGTTGTGGGCGCCTGTAGTCCCAGCTACTCGGGAGGCTGAGGCAGGAGAATGGCGTGAACCCGGGAGGCGGAGCTTGCAGTGAGCCGAGATCGCGCCACTGCACTCCAGCCTGGGCGACAGAGCGAGACTCTGTCTCAAAAAAACAAAAAAAAAAAAAATAAAATAAAATAAAAAAAATAAAAAAAAAATGAAGATTACCCTCTAATACCTGTACACTGAAATACATTCTATTTACATTAAAGAGTATAACATATAAAAAATAAAAACATAAAAATCTAGAAAATATGTCTTATTTACCTTCTAAGTGGGAATGACTTTCTAAATAAAAAGTAAATATAAATAAGAAAAGGAAATATTAATAGATATGACTAAATATGTGAAAACAAATGTTGAATATCATAATTATAAATAAAAAATAGAGAAACTTCCATTTATAATAGAAGCAGATGGCATAATTCAAACCAATTGATTAGTTAATTATTACTAATTATTAGTTACAATACTAATAATTAGTTATTACTAATTAACTACTAACTAGCTGTTTTTTATTAACTACCAGTTAACTAGTTGTGTGTGTTTGTTGTTGTTGTTGTTTTGTTTTGTTCTGTTTTTAGACAGAGTCTCGCTCTGTCACCCAGGCTGGAGTGCAGTGGCGCGATCTCGGCTCACTGCAACCTCTGCCTCCTGGGTTCAAGCGATTCTCCTGACTCAGTCTCCCAAGTAGCTGGGACTACAGGTGCGTGCCACCTCGCCCGGCTAATTTTTTTGTATTTTTAGTAGAGACAGGGTTTCACCATGTTGGCCAGGCTGGTTTTGAACTCCTGACCTCAAGTGATCCGCCTGTCTTGGCCTCCCAAAGTGCTGGGATTACAGGTGCATGCCACCACGCCTGGCTAATTTTTTTGTATTTTTAGTAGAGATGGGGTTCACCATGTTAGCCAGGATGGTCTTGATCTCCTGACCTAGTGATTCGCCCATGTTGGCCTACCAAAGTGCTGGGATTACAGGCATGAGCCACCATGCCTGGCTCTTGTTTCAGATGTGGTATCTCATTTCATCAACTAGGCTTTGTTTAGTAATTTCTAGTCATTAGATGATATTAGATAATATTTTAGTGCCCATCTGTTTTAATTTCTTTTCTTTTTTTTTTTGGAAACCTTTAACCTACACAGGTACTGATTTGAAAATGCTGAAGTGGGCCCAGGTCTCAGTATGTTTTTATTTTTTCAGACAGTCTCACTCTGTCGCCCAGGCTGGAGTGCAATGGCACAATCTCGGCTCACTGCAACCTCCGCCTCCCGGGTTCAAGCAATTCTCCTGCCTTAACCTCCCAAACAGCTGGGACTATAGGCGCCTGCCACCGTGCCTGGCTAATTTTTGTAGTTCTAGCAGAGATGGGGTTTCACCTTGTTGGCTAAGATGGTCTTGAACTCCTGACCTCGTGATCCACCCACCTTGGCCTCCCATAGTGCTAGGATTACAGACGTGAGCCGCTGCACCCAGCCAGGTCTCAGTATTAATAAAAGACTGACAATTCAGACTTATATATTATTCTCCTTTGCATTTGATCAGGTTGAGTAAATCTCATATTACAATGTAAAGGTAATAAAGCTGAGGTGTTAGACAAGATTAGAGATCTGAATCTCTGCTAGTTCATTAGTTTAATTATTCATCTCAAGAGTGGGTGGGGTGGGGAGGAATTCTAAAGGTATAGCTAAGGGAGATATTTAAAATATTTAGCAACTGGTAATAGACACTAACCAAGAATGCTGTAGAAGGATCCTTGAGGTCTATGCTGGGTTGGGCAAACCCTCTCTTCAGTTAGGGAAATTTCTTGAATGGAACCCCGATGCCATGACAGTGGGGGCACTTGGCTGCTCAGATCCACTGCTATTTACCAAGTGGTAAGGGAGCATTTCCACATCTCAGATTCTGGTACAGCCATACTAAATAGCTTTCCTGGACATTATTCATCTATCTGATCAGGTATCCTGACTCCCAGCCCCCACCCACCTCCACCCATCCCCCCTGCCGACCTCAATCCCTTCCCCCAACCCCATGCTTTGTCTGTTTGTCCGACCTTCTCTGTTTCTGAGTAGGTTTCCCGTATCACTGTCTCAGATTCATCGATGCTTAATTCGGAGGAGTCTATAACCTTCCTTGACAAGGCGAACAGCACGGCGTCGTGAACGCTGAGGAACAGCTGGGTCTTGGTGATGCCAGCATCAAAAAAATCATTCCTCTCAAATGCCCTGACTATGGAAGCTACAAACCAAACCCAGAACACACACAATGTCAGATACGTGGGGAGCAGAGGGCCCAGGGTGCAAAATAGCCCTCTCATAGGGTGAAGAAGGATACTCACAGTGACACCCTGCAATGAGTATCAAAATGTTGGCATTTCGAAAGGCATTGCATATCTGCAGGGAGAGAGAAAATCAGTATAAGAAGGCTTTGTCTGAGCCGAGATCGTGCCACTGCACTCCATTTTTGAAGTTCACTTCAAAGCAAATCAATATCGACCTTAGTACTTAACACTGAGTAGACACCAACCCTGAGCACTAAGTTAAAGTGTCAAAAGAAACAAACTCTGCTTCTTTCACTACCAAGAGGAAACGAAGTCATTCTTGATCATATGGCAAATCACAAAGTCATTTGCCAAAGGGCCACAACAGACTCTAAATGACAAACGCTGGAAAAGGAAAGTCCCTTGAATTAGGAAGAAGTTTAATCTGAGTGGTTGTCTCCAATAAGAATGGATTGATGGGTAAGCCAGGCACGGTGGCTCATGCCTATAATCCCAACACTTTGGGAGGCCAAGACAAGTGGATCATGAGGTTAGGAGTTTGAGACCAGCCTGGCCAATATGGTGAAACCCTGTCTCTACTAAAAATACAAAAATTATCCGGGTGTGGTGGTGCGTGCCTGTAGTCCCAGCTACTCGGGAGACTGAGGCAGAAGAATCACTTGAACCGAGGAAGCGGAAATTGCAGTGAGCCGAGATCATGCCACTGCACTCCAGCCTAGGCAACAGAGTGAGATGCTGTCTCAAAAAAAAAAAAAAAAAAAGGAATGGACTGATGGATTTTTCTTAGGTTCCAGTTTTCAATTATAAAGTAAATAGAATGATTTCTTCCAATATGGTAGTATACATAATTACAAAGGAAATGAAGAAATCTGCATTTTTAGAGTGCAGAAGTACACCATGAATCTCTAAAGGCTGAAAGCTAAAGGTGTCTAACATTGTCTCCATGTTGGGGATGAACAGAAAGTCATCAACATGGGCCAGGTGTGGGTGGGTGCTGCCAAGGACCAGAACAGATGGTGCCTCTACAAAAGGAGGAGGAGCAAGGGAGACAATGGCACAACTATACCATGGAACAAAAAGAAAGTGTGACATAAAGTCAGATGCTTAAAGTTTCAATGCTGGACAGGCCACGTATGAGCTGTGAGCCTCAGGCTCTTAGGGGAAAGTATGGCCTGTCTCTCAAGGCAGTTGTGAAAATTACATGAGATAGTGTGTATACATGTGCCCAACTCGGTCTGGCACATAGTAGACAGCAACGTGGGTTGAATAAAATCTAAAGTAACAACTACAGCCTAAGACCAGAAGGGGAGAACATAGCCCAGTAGAATAATCTAAGATGGAAAAGCCCAAATAACAAGAGATTATCAAAGTATAATTGAATCAGAAAACGGAGTTGAAAAATAAAAGGATCTCATGCATGGAAAAGCTCTTAATCTCTTCCAAGCCTCTCATTTTGTAGATAAGGAAACCAAGACCCAGTTCAATCTAGTAACTTGCCTCAGGTCAGATGGACAGTGAGTCAAGACAAAGCAAACATACCAGACTGCAATCCAGAGTTCTTTCTGCTATGAAAAGCTTCCTTTTGCCCCAGACCAAAGAGAAGCTGGACTTACTTAAGAGGCAGTCGTATTCCCTTAGGAGTAAGAAAATATGACAAAATAGGATCTGAGGATAAAAGAGGGAAAACCATCCAAAGGCACAAATCTCAAAAGAAGCACTCAAACACCGTTAGTATTCAGGATGTTCAAACCTGTGCCATCACCAAGAGGGAGAGAGAGTGCTGTAAACTGAGATAAGCTGGCTAAAAAAGGAATATTATACTTACGAGGCATTAAACAATGACATCAGTATTGTTAGCTGTGCACCTAAACTGTCTACCATATAGGAGGGAGAGAAAAGAGAACTGTCAGAGAAACCCAAGAGTAGAAAAGAAGTCAGGACCAGGGGCACAGCTTTTGAAGGCAAAATCATCCCTGTCCTTTTCACCTGAAGATGTGTGGGTGTGGAAGGAAGTGGGGAAGACCCTGCAGGTACTGGACAGGCAGCCCCAAGTTTGAGGTGTCATTTCATCCCACCCTCTTCAAACTGGAGTACAACACAGCCCAGTGCCTTTTACAGTGCTGGCTCAGAGCAGCTGAACCGTGGAGAATTCCTGGTGAGCTGCTTTTTTTCTGAAGCATTCAGACCTACACCTTGAAGAGATTTGCAGCTGACTCCCAGGATGTTCTGGGAGTTACTAGGCGTGGCACAGATTGCTGTTTCAATGAAGTTCAGAGCGTCCTGTTTTTCATTTCTTGAGAAATAATAATGTCCTGTGCTTACCAAACCAATCGCAGCTCAGTACATCAGAATTGGTTCATTTTAGGCTGGGCGTGGTGGCTCACGCCTGTAATCCCAGAACTTTGGTAGGCCAAGGCGGGCAGATCACTTGAGGTTAGGAGTTTCAGACCAGCCTGGCCAACGTGGTGAAACCTCGTCTCTACCAAAAATACAAAAATTAGCAGGACGTGGTGACACATGCCTGTAGTTCCAGCTACTCAGGAGGCTGAGGCAGGAGAATCTCTTGAACCTGGGAAGCAGAGGTTGTAGTGAGCCGAGATTGCGCCACTACAGTCCAGCCTGGGCAACAGAGCAAGGCTCTGTCTCAAAAAAAAGAAAAGGAATTGGTTCATTCTATCTCAAAAAAAAAAAAAAAAAAAAAAAAAAAAAAAACAACCAGGAATTGGTTCATTCTATTTTTATTTTGATTGACCTTATACCGCCTTCAGTGTCCAAGATTCTGGTGGCCTAGCAGTCACATAACAGCTGATCAATGACTAACAGAATTCAATCAGGATCAGGATGGGGTTGGGATGGTAGGAGGGGGATCAGAGCTCCTGCCAAGGCCTCCCCAGTACTTACCTGTCTTAATACGACTAACCCCTGTGAATCCACATAGTGTACCATGGAGAAATCCAGGATGATGGTGTGGACACTGGGCAGTAGAGACGCATCTGAGTAAGGGATGAGTGATCTCCTTCCCCGGCTTTCTGCCACATCAGGCAGTCCTGGCGAGCTGTTTCTTGATGAGTTATTAGGAAGCCAAACTTTCTCCACCTCCTCATATTGTTGCCCTTGATTCTTCTGAGACATGGATGATACCGTGTATGGCACTTGGTCTTCAGATTCAGTTTGACTTGTGTTCACGCTCTCAAAATGTGAGCAGTGAATCAGGTTAACAGAGGATGCGTCGGGATCCAGTTTATTTTCAAATCGCTCTGTGTAAAGAATCTGGGACGACAGAGTTAAGGGAGGGCTGTGGTAAGACACCAACAAGGGCCGGAAGGACTTGCAACGATGCTATTTCTTGTCTCTGCCAGCTCATGTCCCTCTCTCATGAAACTTCTCCTGAGAGTAGGTACTGTACATTTTTTACTTGGATATCTGTCACTTCAAGCTCACAACTGAAGCCACCGCAGTCATCTTTCCTCATCTTCACCACCCACGACACCCCCCTCCCAACTTCTGATGTTCATCACTGTCCCAGTGAGTCAGACTTAAAACATCTTTGTTTTACCCCTTTACCTCATCCTTGGGTCCTAGTTAGTCTCCAGTGCCTACTAATACTTTGTGTGAAGTATTTTTTCCCCATCAGTCCCTCGTCTCAGCATCCCCTTCCTTTATCAGTGCAATAGTCTCCTTTCAGACTTCCTTAAGAAGACAAAAAGCACTTGAAGCCTGGGTGCGATGGCTCAAGCCTATAATTCTAGCACTTTGGAAGGTTGAAGCAGGTGGATCCCTTGAGCTCAGCAGTTCGAAACCACCCTGGGCAACACGGCAAAAACCTGTCTCTACAAAAAATACAAAAAAAAAAAAAAAAAAAAAAAAAAGCTGGGTGTGTTGGTGAGCCTGTAGTCCCACCTACTGGGGAGGCTGAGGTGGAAGGATTGCTTGAGCCTGGGAGGTGAAGGTTGCAGTGAGCCAAGATTGCACCAATGCACACTCCAGCCTGGGTGACAGAGTGAGACCCTGTTGCGCCCTGCCCCCCACCCCCCGCCAAAAAAAAAAAGAAAAAAAAGAAAGCTGGCACACGCCTATTGTCACAGGTACTTGGGAGGCTGAGGTGAGAGGATTGCTTGAGCCTGGGAGGTCGAGGCTGCAGTGAGCTGTGACCACACCACTACACTCCAGATTGAGCAACAGAGCAAGACCTTATCTCCAAAAAAAAAAAAAAATTACATGAGCAAGGCTGTCTTTACCACTGCATCAATCTCCTAAACGCCCAGACTGCCTGCTATAGCTTAAGGACAGTACCAAGGACCAGGAACACAATGATGTGCAGGATGAAAATGTAGACTCTGCATTCACAGGAACCAGACTCTACCTGGCAGTATGCACATGTTCATTAAAGGGGTAAGTAAGGCCAGGCATGGTGGCTCACACCTGTAATCCCAGAACTTTGGGAGGCCGAGGTGGGTGGATCATCTGAGGTCAGGAGTTCGAGACCAGCCTGACCAACATAGCGAAACCCCATCTCTACTAAAAATACAAAATTAGCCGGGCGTGGTGATGCATGCCTGTAATCCCAGCTACTTAGGAGGCTGAGGCAGGAGAATCGCTTGAACCCAGAAGGCAGAGGTCGCAGTGAGCTGAAATTGTGCCATTGCACTCCAGCTGGGCAACAAGAGTGACACTCCATCTCAACAACAACAAAAAAAAAAATGCTGGGGGGTGGGTGGGTGGCTCACGTCTGTAAGCCAAGCACTGTGGGAGGCCAAGGCAGGCAGATCACCTGAGGTTGGGGGTTCAAGACCAGCCTGACCAACATGGAGAAACCACATCTCTATTAAAAATACAAAATTAGGCCGGGCGCGGTGGCTCAAGCCTGTAATCCCAGCACTTTGGGAGGCCGAAACGGGTGGATCATGAGGTCTGGAGATCGAGACCATTCTGGCTAACACGGTGAAACCCCGTCTCTACTAAAAATACAAAAAACTAGCTGGGTGAGGTGGCGGGCGCCTGTAGTCCCAGCTATTCGGGAGGCTGAGGCAGGAGAACGGCGTGAACCCGGGAGGCGGAGCTTGCAGTGAGCTGAGATCCAGCCACTGCACTCCAGCCTGGGCGACAGAGCGAGACTCCGTCTCAAAAAAAAAAAAAAAAAAAAATTAGCCGGGTAGGGGTGGTGAATGCCTGTAATCCCAGCTACTTGGGAGGCTGAGGCAGGAAAATTGCTTGAACCCAGGAAGTGGAGTTTGTGGTGAGCCAAGGTTGCGCTGTCGCACTCCAGCCTGGGTAACAAGAGCAAAACTCCGTCTCACAAAAAAATGATAAGTAAGAATATATATGGACGAGAACTATAAGGCACATGGAATAATGAGAATTCCTTTGCTAAAGTGTTGTAATTCTGGGCGATGTTTCTATTTTTTTTTTTTTAATGTTATTCTAACAATGTTTCTTGTTAAATAAATTTTAAAAATTTAAAGCTAAAAACAATATGAGGTAGTATATATTGTATAGCAGAAAAGAAAAGAAAAGTGGTGTGGATAGATGCTAATGCTGCAGTTTGCAGTTCAAAGGAGAGAGCTGTTCCCAAGGTCACTGGGGCCAGGCATATGGGGAACAGGCCAGGGTTGGTTCAGTGGCAGGGAGATGGGAGCTCCTCTAGGCAGAGGGAATTCTCTGAGAGCCACTTTTTTTTGTTTGTTTGTTTTGTTTTTGAGACGGAGTTTCGCTCTTGTCGCCCAGGCTGGAGTGCAATGGCACAGATTCTGGCTCACTGAACTTCCGCCTCCTGGGTTCAAGCAATTCTCCTGCCTCAGCCTCCCGAGTAGCTGGGATTACAGGCACGGGCCACCACGCCCGGCTAATTTTGTATTTTTAGTAGAGACGGGGTTTCACCATGTTGGCCAGGCTAGTTTTGAACTCCTGACCTCAGGTGATCCGCCTGCCTTGGCCTCCCAAAGTTCTGGGATTATGGGCGTGAGCCACCATGCCCAGCTGTCTGAGATCCTTCTTTTCTCTCCTTCATCTACTCTACATTCTTTTTTTTTTTTTTTTTGAGACGGAGTCTTGCCTTGTCACCCAGGCTGGAGTGCAGCGGCGCGATCTCCGCTCACTGCAAGCTCCGCCGCCTCCCGGGTTCACGCCATTCTCCTGCCTCAGCCTCCGGAGTAGCTGGGACTATAGGCGCTCACCACTACACCCGGCTAATTTTTTGTATTCTTTAGTAGAGACAGGGTTTCACTGTGTTAGCCAGGATGGTCTCGACCTCCTGACCTTGTAATCTGCCCGCCTCGGCCTCCCAAAGTGCTGGGATTACAGGCGTAAGCCACCGTGCCCAGCCTACTCTACGTTATTATCTTTCTTACAATCCCCTCATGTCTTATCTTCCTGACCTTACTTCCCAGGCTAAGTCTGTTATCCTAAGAGCCCCACATTTATTTCTACCTTGGTGTCTGTCCAAGCCTGTCCATGGACTGGGAATCCTCTTTTTTTTTTTTCCTACCCAACATCAATCCAAAATTCTCTCATAAATTTCCCAGCATAGTCCGTTGCTACTATAAAGTTTTTCTGGCTTTTGTGCTTATGCCAATCTCCCCTTACTTGAAGTCTTAAGAGCTGTTAGAATCTAGCTGGGCGTGGTGACTCACACCTGTAATCCCAGCACTTTGGGAGGCCAAGGTGGGTGGATCACCTGAGGTCTGGAGCTCAAGACCAGCCTGACCAATATGGTGAAACCCCATCTCTACTAAAAATACAAAATTAGCCAGGCGTGGTGGCACATACCTGTAATCCCAGCTACTCAGGGCTGTTGGAATCTAAACATACAATTTAAAAGACAGCTATGTGATATATTGCATGATTCACTATGCTATTTTGTCAATTTTAAGATATATCACTATTATGGAAGAAAATAAACAAGCCAGGTGTGGTGGCTCACCTCTGTAATCCCAGCACTTTGGGAGGCTGAGGCGGGTGGATCGTCTGAGGTCAGGAGTTCGAGACTAGCTTGGCCAACATGGTGAAACCCCGTCTCAGTAGCTCAGTAGAACCTATGCTCCATTAGAATGTGTGGGAACAAGAGTGGATGCTTAGGGTTTTGCAAGCACCTGCGTGGCAGGTGGAGGCGTTTGTGTGTGTGTGTTGTGGGGGAGGATATAAATCTGTGTGTATAGAGAGAGCCGCCCCTCCAGAGCGCGCGCTATAGACTAGGTGATTGCCGAAATACCCAAAAGCTAGAAATGAGCAATCCTGCTCTGAGGGAAGGGACTGCTTATACCAAGTCCAGGTTGGAAATAACGAACACTCTGTAATTCTCATCAGTGAAAATAACCTTCAAATGCTGTAAAATTCCCTTCTGAAATAGCAGCCTGTGCTCATCCTCCCCGCTCCTTTCCCCCTATCTCCCATCATCATTTTCTTGGCCACAGGAAGACATCAGGAGACCCTGGCAGATCCTTGAGAAGTACAGCAACCTTGACCCTGCCCTAGTTGGAATCAGAAAACAATCTTTAAGTCACTTATTTTCAGAAATCTAAAGCTAGGCAGCTAAAAGCCAGGGAAATAGGTGCAACTATTTCAGTCTCAACAGGCAAACTGTATTCTGGTCACTGGTCATCCAGTAGAAGTCAGAACACTTCCCACCTACTTTCATGTGAAAACCTGAACCTCAAGGGGGATCTTTGTGCCTTTTTTTTTTTTTTTTTTCCAGTCAAGCTGCCAAGGTGAGAGGAACTTTCTATCTTAATTTCTGAATTCTCCATGGTCCATCTAAAAGTCAAAATCCCTTAGTGGTTTTGACTTTTTTTTTTTTTTAAGAAATGACTAGTGTACTTCTTTATAAAGTATGGAGAAAAATACAGGAAAGAAAAGGCATTTCTAACCCTGGGCAGTGGCTCCAGATCATCACAGTTGCAGAAGCACCTGCAAATCTTTTCTCCCTGTAGGCTGGTGTCACTTGAATTAAACAAGCTGAAAATTTCTTCTTCTTTAAGAGGCACCCTTACCATACCAACCTGAAAGACATGAGAGGTTTCATCCAGAGGGAGAATGGTGGAACAGAAGGTGAAAGAGTGGGAGAGGGATGCCAGTGCGGGGGGGGGGGGCGGATGGGCAGGTCAAGAAAGAAAGGTGGGCAGGAGGGCAGTTACCTCTTTTAACAGCTTATGCTTTAGGTAGTAAACATTTACAAATGTAATTGAGCTGCAGCACTGGAAGATTTTCACCCCAGGAATGGTGATGATCTGCAAGACAAAATGTGAAGTTGAGGGAAATTTCTCAGTTCTTTTATGGAGCAAGAATAATATATCCTTAGAAGCTCCTAGAGTCTGTATTCTTCTTTTTTATTTTTTATTTTGTTTTTTTGAGACAGAGTCTCACTGTGTCGCCCAGGCTGGAGTGCAATGGCGTGATCTTGGCTCACTGCAACTTCCACCTCTCGGGTTCAAGCAATTCTCCTGCCTCAGCCTCCTGAGTAGCTGGGATTACAGGCACCTGCCGTCACGCCCTGCTAATTTTTGCATTTTTAGTAGAGACGGGGTTTCACCATGTTAGCCACACTGGTCTCAAACGCCTGGCCTCCCAAAGTGCTGGAATTACAGGTATGAGCCAACGCACCCGGCCTGTATTCTTCTTTATTAGAGACAAGAACTAGAAAATTATTTCCTCCCATTTTCACCCTCTGCTTTTCCTGCTGTCTTCTTTCTCCCTCCATTTCCTTACTCCTTTCTTTTTCTTGGCCAAACTCTCCTTAAAGTACATTTACTAATAATCTTTAACTGGCTGCAATACTATAAGAATTTAGCTACTTAAGAGCCCATCTTGGCCGGGCGTGGTGAGTCATGTCTGTAATCCTAGCACTCTGGAAGGCTGAGGCAAGCAGATTGCCTGAGCTCAGGAGTCCAAGACCAGCTTGGGCAACATGGTGAAGCCCCATCTCTACTAAAATACAAAAAATTAGCGGGGTATGATGGGGCATGCCTGTAATCCCAGCTACTGGGGATGCTGAGGCAGGAGAATTTCTTGAACCTGGGAGGTGGAGGTTGCAGTGAACCGAGATTGAGCCACTACACTATCCAGCTTGGGTGACAGAGCAAGACTCTGTCTCCAAAAAAAAAACAAAACCAAAGGACCCATCTCTACCAGTGTACATCACATCCCCCTCCTTTGTAAATGTGTATCTGCAGTGCAGGAAACAATGGCAAGGGATTTTGTAGAAAAACTGAGCATGAGGTGGGGCCCACCCTATCCCTTAGGCAGAGAAATAGGACCGATTTGGATTCTTACCTCCCGATAATCATTGACGCTTCTATAAATGTTGGTGTTAGGTATTTGACCCAGGAGAAGAATCTTAGCTCTGAAAGGAAATGCACTTGCCTTTAGGTCAGAGTTGCCTTACCTTGCCTTGTTAACCTCCTATTACCTGAGGCAAAGTACCTGTGTGAACGAACACTGGTGATGAAGAAAGCAGAAACTACTGAGATAATTAGTCCAATGTCCAGTCCCAGGAAAATTGAAGATGAGAATGTCATCATCCAAAGAGCCTTATGGAAAAGGGAATGAGGGAAAAAGGAAGATCATGGAAACAAGTACAACTGAGAAAATGATCAGTCCTGTTTCTCAACTCACCTTTACCCTCTCCCTTACTACACCTGGGCTTTAGAGAAATATTCCATAGCCACATGAACTGGGGCCCTCAAGGATGCCTAGCAATTCTTTTATGCATCCCTGGTCGCCTCTGTCTTCAAATCTCTCTCAAAACTTCAATTTCCTCATGTGCAAAATAGTAATAATGTCTACCTTATAGGCTTTGTTGAGATTAGGAATACCATTTGCAAAACCAACTAGCATACTCACCAAATGGTAGCTGCTATTTTAAGACCTATAAGGATTGTTGCAAATCTTTACCATCCTTTTCAAGTCCCTACCCCAGCACCTTCTCCATTACTTCATCTACACAGAAGAAAAATAGGCTGAAATTCCCTTAAATATCTACTTTCCTCACCACCTGCCACTTGTCAGTATCTGTACTCAACGTTTCCTTATTCTCTTCCATCCTGTTTGAAGTGTTATGCCTCCTTCTGGAATAGCAGCTCTATCTGTGCAGTGTACACATCTCCTGTTAGCTCTCAGGGATCTGGCTCCAAAAGTTACCCCCTTTCATATTTCTCTGCCTCTCCTGGGTCCTCCTGTCATCACAGTCTATCCTCCACCTTTTATTTCTTGCCGTTTCCCCTTTCTGACCTCTGGTTTTGTGCTCCAGAGAGAAGCAGTGTGCTCCAGCAGTTATTCTGCCTGACAAGACACTTCCTTCTCTAATTGGGATTGGAGACTCATATCCTAAAATGTATTTACATTAACTGGATTAAAAATCATTCAAGGCTGGGCGCGGTGGCTCACGCCTGTAATCCCAGAACTTTGGGAGGCCGAGGCAGGCAGATCACAAGGTCCGGAGTTTGAGAACAGCCTGGTCAATATGGTGAAATCCCGTCTCTACTAAAAATACAAAAATTAACCAGGCGTGGTGGCAGGCGCCTGTAGTCCCAGCTACTCAGGAGGCTGAGGCAGGAGAATGGCATGAACCCGGGAGGTGGAGCTTGCAGTGAGCTGAGATTGCGCCACTGCACTCCAGCCTGGGCGACAGAGCGAGACTCCGTCTCAAAACAAAACAAAACAAGTCATTCAAATATGCAGTGAACGACAAATCCTTTTTGCTAGATTTGGATGTAACTGTAGCCACTTAATCCCTTTCATTTAATTTTGCATAGTTGGAATGAGGTCTTCGTGTTTTCTTGCACCAACAACCTTGACTCTCCTTTGTAAAGCAAAACTGGAGTACTAGGCATCAAAGAGCTGTTTGTGTTCTTTAGGTCCATGGCAGATCTCTTTTGTTTATTCTTTCTCCCTCTCTCCAACCTCCCTTCTGCCCTCCCCTTCCTCAACCAGGGCATCTACACTCACACAGTCATATTGGTCCTGCCTCCACAGACTGGGTAGGTTAGAAATGGTTTCAAGGTAGGGAACAACGTTGCTCAGAATAATACCAGCCAGCACAGCCTGAGGGGAAAAGATAAATCCTGGTTCATATTCCCTTTGGGGTGTAAAACTCATAAATCCCCACCATGGAATCACAAAAAGTTAGCCTTGCCACTTTGAGATATTTTACATTGATATTTTATATGAATACCATGTCTATGTTCCAACTCATTGTCCAATCAAATAAATTTTCTCTTTCTCTTTTCTCTTCCTTTTTGATACAGGGTCTCGCTCTTGCCCAGGCTGGAGTAGAGTGGCGTGCCATCATAGCTCACTGCAGCCTCAAACTCCTGGGCTCAAGACGTCCTCCCCACTCAACCTCCCAAGTAGCTGGGACTACAGGTGCATGCCATCACTCACGGCTAATTTTGTCTCTACATTTTTCTTTGCGCTCCTCCTTAATTTGCCAAAAACACAAGGCAAGTTCAGGCCAAGGTCAAGGCCTGACTGATTCAGCCAGGAAAGCTGACAATGGCCCCTTGTAGATTCAGATAGTTCATTACTCTCATAGACAGTGAGAGGAAGAGTAACTTGAGGAAAGTGAAAATCACCTCCTTAGCATTGAACAGGCCCCGCAGACAAAAACTTCTTATCTGAGCAATATAGAAGGGAGCAAAGACCACCTAATGACCATCCAACAGGCCATCCGGAGGCAAAACTCCTTATCTAGGAATTTAGAAGTAGTCAAACTTCCCTAATATCTAAAATTGGCATGTGATTCCAGGCCTCTTTCAACTTTTGTAAGTAACAAAAATTTCTATACATCTCTGGAATACTGTGCTGAAACTCGTTTTACAACCCTAAGCTCCCGCCTTAAGGTCCACAAATGCTCCTAAGGAAAACCCACCATAGCGCACTCAGTCCTCTTGCTGAGGTGCCTCACTGCATCCTTTTGCAGTGTTCTTCCCTTCTAATAAACTTTCCTTTTCCAAACCTATTTCAAATACTATTGTCAGTAAATTCTTTTTCCCAACCCACAAGTCAACCACTCGCAGGTGCCAGGGCTCTGACATCTCACCAGGCATAGCTAAAGGTTATGGTCATCTATCCCCTTCTGTTTCTGTGTTACTTTTGGTGTGTGGAACAAGACCCATGGGAGCTGGTGCCTTTGGCTACTTGGCCTTGCCTTGTCTGGTTTGCTTGACATATCTGTTACCTACATTATCTAGAAACCATTCTCAGATGGGATGATAAATTAAGAGAACTTACACTCACAGAAACTCTAAAACAATTCCAACTGGGCTTTTCTTCATGTTGAATCATAATATACTGTAATATATTTCAGTATATATTTCACTAATGAAATACCATTTTGTTTATCAAATTAAATGAGCAAATTTAAAATACTAATAGCCAAGTGTGGTGGCTCATGCCTGTAATCCCAGCACTTTGTGAGGCTGAGGCAGGAGGATCACTTGAGCCCAGGAGTTCGAGACCAGCCTGGGTGACATAGTGAGATGTCATCTCTACAAAAAAAAAAAAAAAAATTAAATTAACCAGGTGTGGTGGCATGCAACTATAGTCCCAGCTACTCGGGAGACTGAGGTGGGAGGATCACTTAAGCCTAGGAGATGGAGGTTGCAGTGAGCTGTGATCGTGCCACTGCACTCCAGCCCAGTGAAGGAGCAAGACTCTATCTCAAAAAAATAAAATAAAAGCATTGATAATACCCTTTATACATGGTTGTTGAGTATAATACGGCAGTGCCCTTTGGGAAAATCACTTGACAATATATCCAGAAATGCTGATATGTTTTCACACAAAATCTTTGTTTTACTTTTAGAAATTGATCCTAAATCTTGGCCAGACACAGTGGCTCATGTCTGTAATCCCAGCACTTTGGAAGTCTGAGGCAGGCGGATCTCTTGAAGCCAGGAGTTCCAGACCAATTTAGCTAATGTGGCAAAAACCTGTCTCTACTACAAATACAAAAATTAGCTGGGCATGGTGGTACATGCCTGTAATCTCAGCTACTCGGGAGGCTGAGGCATGAGAATCACTTGAACCTGGGAGGCGGAGGTTGCAGTGAGCCAAGATCACACCACTGTACTCCAGCCTGGGTGACAGAGACTCTGTCTCAAAAAAAAAATCTTAAATCTAGAAAACTGTAGATGTGCCAGGTGTGGTGGCTCATGCCTGTAATACTAGCACTTTGGGAAGCCAAGGTGGGTGGATAATTTGAGGTCAGGAGTTCGAGACCAGCCTGGCCAACACAGTGAAACCTCGTCTCTACTAAAAATACAAAAATTAGCTGGGCAGTAGTGGCATGTGCCTGTAATCCCAGCTACTGGGGAGGCTGAGGTAGGAGAATTTCTTGAGCCTGGGAGGCAGAGGTTGCAGTGAGCCGAGATTGGGCCACTGCTCTCCAGTCTGAGCAAGAGAGTGAGACCCTGTCTCAAAAAAAAAAAAAAAAAAAAAAGGTAGACATACAAAATTACTCATTGTTATTTATAACAAAATTGTAGACAACTTAATTTTCCAATAATGTCAAATGTTATACAATGAAGTATCATGCTATATATTAAATAAAAATGAATATAAAATTATACAGTTAGGTTACAACTATGCAAAGTGATATCCATTTATAGAAAATAATATTGGTTGGATAGATGCCAAAATGTTAATAGTTGTTTTATTTGTGATTGTGAATGACATTTTTATCTATTTTGCATTTTCCAAAGTTTTGAAAATGAGCATGTTTACTTTTATAATGGAAAGAAAGTTTCCTAAATATGAGGAAATGAAGATTTATGCGCATAAGGATATAAAAATCTTCAGGGCTTCAAAGTAGAATTTAACCTACTTTTAAGAAACATTATTGCTCACACCTGGCTGGGCATAGTGGCTCACGCCTGTAATCCCAGCACTTTGGGAGGCCGAGGCGGGTGGAATCACCTGAGGTCGGGCGTTTGAGACCAGCCTGACCAACATGGAGAAACCCCGTCTCTACTAAAAATACAAAAAAGTTAGCTGGGTGTGATGGCACATGCCTGGAATCCCAGCTACTCGGGAGGCTGAGGCAGGAGAATCGCTTGAACCTGGGAGGCAGAGGTTGCCGTGAGCTGAGATTGCGTCATTGCACTCCGGCCTGGGCAACGAGAGTGAAACTTCAACTCAAAAAGAAAAAAAAAAAAGAAACATTTTTGCTCACACCTGTAATCCCAGCACTTTGGGAAGCTGAAGTGGGTGGATCACCTGAGGTCAGGAGTTCAAGACCAGCCTGGCCAACATGGCGAAACCCCGTCTCTACTAAAAATGCAAAAATTAGCCAGGCATGGTGGCAGGTGCCTGTAATCCCGGCTACTCCGGAGGCTGAGGTAGGAAAATCACTTGAACCTGGGAGGCAGAGGTTGACGTGAGCTGAGCTGAGATCATGCCACTGCACTCCAGCGTGGGCAACAGAGGGAGACTCCCATCTCAAAAAAAAAAAAAAAGATTTTCTTGTGGTCATGAAATTCCTGTATTGGTTTAATTTCTTAGCCCTTTCCTAGCTGTCCTCTCCTCTATATTCTCTGCCTGGGAATTAGAACTAATCCTACCATGAGGAATGGCTGAGTCCACGGTTACTCTGGCTTTCTGAGGGTACCCAGTGACCCGTTAGACACAACAGGTCAGTAGAGGAGGGAAAAGCAAAGATGAAGTTGGCAGAAATTACTTCTTTCCCACCATACCGTCTTTGCCACTATGCTATCTTCTTTCCAGTCAAGAATCTCCAAACTTCCTTCAGTTTGAAGAAATACAGTGGGAAGGAAAAGAAAATCAACCTCGTAGGGTTTTTGAAAGGTTTTTGATGTAAGGCAGGGAGTATGGAGAGGAAACAAATCTTTTCATAAAACAATATGCAACATTTTTATCCGTCTAAATGTTAAGGTGAAACATGCTCATGGTATAAAGATGAGTTAAATTCATACATAATTTCCATTATCCCAGAGATAACCACTGGTATGTTCTGTGTTTTTCTTCCACACAAAATTGGAATAATATTGAATATATTATTTTGTATCATGTTTTTCAAAATTTGTGTTGGTCCTCTTGTAACTAGTTGAGATCCTAGCCTGAATGCTCTACTAATGACTCTTAACAAGGGTTTTGCAACTCTTCACAGTTTTTCAAGAAAGGAAGAAGTCATTTATAGCTTAGTACTCACAGAACCTTATTGTTACAGTAATTCAACTATTCTGTTGATCTTCTTATAATCACAACTGCTCACTCAGAAACATGCTAACTAGGTGCTATAAAAGTAATGTGATGTAACATAGCAGCCAAAAGCAAGGGCTGTTCTGTCCCCAACATGTTTATAATAAAGGAGTCCCAACTTTTATCACTACCCTTCAGTGAACTCTGATCATTTTTGTTTGGAATTTTAAAATTCTGCTTCATTTAGTTGTAAAGAAAAAATATCCACATCCAAAGTAAATTAGTGAGTGGCCCTCCTAAAATAGATTCCAACAGTGATAACAACAAAGGTGCTGTGGAAACTGGAGATGACCTCTACTGGGAATCAGAGGACCGTTTGCGTGTCAATTTGAACTTACTAGTTCCACCCTCCTTACATAGATTCCATGCCTTGGCTCTAAGGTCCTTGAATCATATGAGCAGAAGGCAGCAGCAGCCTTGTGGGTGCTCTACTGAAACCTGCTATTCACCAGGTGGAAAGGAAGCATTCAGAAGGATGGAGATCACATTTACAACCACCCCAGCTTCAGGGACAGCCACCTCGGTGTGTAACCAAGCTGCTACATCCACAAATAAACCTTCTCTCACCTCCCTTAAGTACTATATAAAAATGGCTAACAAGAACATGAAGAAAACTTAAAAGGAGATGATGGTCACTGAGTATAGACCTACTGTAACTTAAGAACAGAAGGATTATAGCTAGTAATTAACAAACCTGGCATCTCTAACCACAAGTTGCTCAGTTTCACACAAAGGGAAGAAATGACACATTTGTATATAGAGGCATCCTAGCTGAATACCGAGTTAAGGCATAACTTTCAGACCTGCCTTCTAGTGTTGTGAACTAACCAAGAGGCAGTGTGGCAGCAATGGGAAGATTGAGTTCACACAAATGCAGAACAAGGCCTTCTGGAAGCAGTGTAGGAAAACAGATGGCATGAATGCACAGTGAGTTTCCAAGCCCATGTTGGTGTGGCATCTGAAGTCTATTTTGGTCATTTTTCACTGAATCCTTACTTATGAAACTTACTTTGTAGCTTAAGCAATAAAAAGAGGATTTAATTATAATAATAATAACTTATTTATTTATTTACTGAGACAGTCTCACTCGGTCACCCAGGCTGGAGTGCAATGGCATGACCTCAGCTCACTGCAGCCTCCCAGGTTCAAGTGATTCTCCTGCCTCAGCCTCTGGAGTGGCTGGGATTACAGGCATCTGCCACCACACCCAGCTAATTTTTGTATTTTTAGTAGAGACAGGGTTTTGCCATGTTGGCCCGGCTGATCTTGAACTCCTGATCTCAAGTGATCTGCCCAACTTGGCCTCTCAAAGTGCTAGGATTACACCACTCTTGGCCTATAACTAATGCTTTTTTTTTTTTTTTTTTCAGACGGAGTCTCGCTCTGTAGCCCAGGCTCGAGTGCAGTGGTGGGATCTCGGCTCACTGCAATCTCTGCCTCCCAGGTTCAAGAGATTCTCCTGCCTCAGCCCCTCAAGTAGCTGGGATTACAGGCACGCACCACCATGACCAGCTAATTTTTGTATTTTTAGTAGAGACGGGGTTTCTCCATGTTGGCAAGGCGGGTCTTGAACTCCTGACTTCAGGCAATCTGCCCACCTTGGCCTCCCAAAGTGCTGGGATTACAGGTGCCAGCCATGGTGCCCGGCCCTATAACTAATGTTTCTTGAGTGTTTACTATAGGTGCAATACTATTACATCTATCTATCGACACACCATATAGATCTTATACATAAATATATGTGTGTGTGTGTATATATATCACATCATTTAACCCTTAACCCTGTGATGCAGATACTATTATTTTGAATGAAAGGGACTAGAGATAGGCTGGAGCAACCATTGGGGATAATCTGAATGCAATTCTCCTTGGAGATGCCCCCCGCACACGCACACACACACCAACGAGCAATCCAGAGCCCTGGTCATTGTTGACTTAGTTATTTGATCAGTTCTACTTACATTTGGCAGTGCGTAGAAAAAGTGTCCCATCTTCACCATCAGGAGCAGCATCACACCTGCGCCTACCAGAGATGCAAACTGAGGAGACAGAGCCAGTTGGAGAGAAACCATCAGGAATGTATTGGTCCCTGTCTGCAACTGAGGCCTTCTGCTTGGTGAGAAGCATGTCAGTTTTTCTTAAAAGGAGTTGAGTTCAGCCCAAGTGTATTTTTGTGGAACTGACATTTTCAAGTCTTATCAAAGTGCTAAACACATACTAGATACTCAATAAATACTTCCTGAATGAATGGAAAGATGCTCCCTGAGAAGTTCCACATTGTACTGGGCATTTGAATCTTTACTGCCACTGCTCTGTGCTGTGAATAAGAATTCTCCTGAAATCTGATTTGTATCTCCTCCTGAGTTTAACCTCTCCTTGCACAATTTAGAAAAGCCCTAGTTGGCCGGGCGCGGTGGCTCACACCTGTAATCCCAGCACTTTGGGAGGCTGAGGCGGGCAGATCACGAGGTCAAAAGATGGAGACCATCCTGGCCAACATGGTGAAACCCTGTCTCTCCTAAAAATACAAAAATCAGCTGGGCGTGGTGGCTCATGCCTGTAATTCCAGCTACTTGGGAGGCTGAGGGAGAAGAATCACTTGAAGACAGAGATTGCAGTGAGCCACGATCGCACCACTGCACTCCAGCCTGGCGACAGAGCGAGACTCCATCTCGAGAAAAGGAAAGAAAAGCCCTAGTAGCTCCTCAGTGTCAGCTCTAAAATCCCAGCCACCCTACTTCCCATGTAAATACATTTCCCACCCCTCACTCTCCTGTTTGCTGCTTGGGTAACTGCCCATCTAGCAGCTTCAGTGGAGCTTCATCTTCACACAAAGATAATCACTTCCCATTTTCCTGCTTTAGTTTCTCTCTGCTTCGGGGCCATCAAAAGGAAAGAAAGAAAGAAAAAGCTACAAACATGAGTCAAGGCTGTATATAGCAGCTCTGGATCCTATCCCAGTTGGGTTGACTACTCTGGGCTCAGTGTCTCTTGGTAAGCAGTGATTCTCACTTGGCAAAATAAAGGTGGAAAACTAAGAAGCATAGTTTCCTTGATAAGCCCAATGCTCTCTGGATAGTCCTGAACTCATTATATCCTCTATTGGTAAATTTCCATTTTGTAAGCCCCTAGTAATAAAAACAACAGAAACCAGTGTCATTTTCCACTGTGATGGGAATAGGGGGTGGGGCAAAACTATAACCACAAATCAAAACAATGGCACAGAAAAGCAAGAACGGAGGGAGTCTCTCAATTCTAATTTACCAAAGAACCACTCAGCAATGATTCTCTGATTTTTCTCTGTATTTTTTACATGGGGAGAAAAACACATCTTCCCACTGGGTTCCCTCTCACTACTCATTGCTATTTGCCATATAAATGTATTGCTGAAAATAATAGCAATGCAATCAACGTCCTTCTTCTTTCTTTCCCCGTCCCAGCTGACTCACAGCTAAAGTGAGTGGCCTGATATGGAAAGGCTGAATCACATGAGAGTAGTGTAGGAAGGACTCAGGAAAATGGATCACCATAACTGAAACTCAGAAAGCTCTGATGGCAAACATTTCAGACACTGTGGAACTGAGACAGGTAACCCCAAAGCCTCTCCAGCCAGGTGACATGTCAGCCTGTTGCTGGATCTAACTTCTGGCTCTAGCTTCAGTTGGCCTTTGCTGATGCTATAGAAAAAAACTATTTTCATTAGCACAGGAAATCTGTATCAGGCCTTTTCTTTTCTGCCACTTTTTTTCTCCAAAATTCTTCTGATTATTTTTAAGGAAACAAAGGCAGGCACACAGCACAATAAGTTGTATAAAACTAGGTTAGGCCAGGTGTGGTGGCTCACACCTGTAATCCCAGCACTTTGGAAGGCCAAGCCAGGCAGATTACCTGAGGTCAGGAGTTTGAGACCAGCCTGGCCAACATGGTGAAACACCATCTCTACTAAAAATAAAAAAAAATTGGCCGGGCGCGGTGGCTCAAGCCTGTAATCCCAGCACTTTGGGAGGCCGAGACAGGTGGATCACGAGGTCAGGAGATCGAGACCATCCTGGCTAACCCAGTGAAACCCCGTCTCTACTAAAAAAATACAAAAAACTAGCCGGGCGCGGTGGCGAGCGCCTGTAGTCCCAGCTACTCAGGAGGCTGAGGCAGGAGAATGGCGTAAACCCGGGAGGCAGAGCTTGCAGTGAGCTGAGATCTGGCCACTGCACTCCAGCCTGGGTGACAGAGCGAGACTCTGCCTCAAAAAAAAAAAAAAAATAAAAATAAAAATAAAAAAAAATTAGCTGGGCATAGTGGCAGGTGCCTGCAATCCCAGCTAATTGGGAGGCTGAGGCAGGAGAATTGCTTGTACCCGGTAGGCAGAGGTTGCAGTAAGCCAAGACTGCACCAATGCACTCTAGCCAGGGCAACAAAAGCAACACTCCATCTCAAAACAACAACAACAACAACAACAAAAACCTAGGTCAAAATGAGCACAAACTAGACACCAAATCTCATAAAATTAGCTGCTCAGAGAGGGTTGGAAGCCTGCCAATAATTGTGTCTCTCTTGGCTGCATAGTCATCGGAATGGGCTTTGGGATCAGAGGGCCATCCTCAGTGGCATTGTGCCTCAGGAAGGTGCTCGATGGCTCTCAGAAGCTCAGCCTCAGTGCCTGAACAGGGTCTGATGACAGCAAGCACTGTCTGCCTGCTTTACATCTCATGCATGCTTTGTTTTTCTGACCAGATTTTCCATCACTTTTCCAGACTTTCTTGAACAAAGACTGACTCTGCCTTCTCTCCTGAGAGTCAAAGCCATGTGAGTCCCCATAGCTACAGCCACAAGCAACATGCAGACCCTCAGCCATCAATTGCTCTATGTACAGGGGGTTCCATGAAGCAGAATAGCAGATGATGGACACCTGCCCGGGCACTTGGGTCTTGGGGTAGAAGTGATTATTTTTGAACTCTTAAGTGACAGGTACCCATTAGCATCTAATTTAATTCTCACAACGGGCAAGTTTGTCTTATCCCCACTTTCCAGATGAAGACTAGAGCCTCAGAGAGTAAAATTAATTTGCCCAAGGTCACATACGTCTAGGAAGCATGGAGTCAAGTTCAACCTCCCCTGACCATCTGACTCCAAAATCCAGGCTCTCTTCACGGCCCCACTGGCTTCCTCTAAAAAGAACACAACACATTCATTTCTCTCTTTTACAATAACCCATTTTTAAAGCTGTTCTGGGAGCCTGGGCAAGGCAGGTCCTTAGACAGCAGGGAGCAATGAAAGAAACCTAATATTGGAGAACAGGGGAGCACAGTGGTAAGAACAGGATGAGCAGAAAGATGGACTGCGGGACAGCCCAGCTGGCCACAGGCTTACTAGGGCTCATCACATCCCCTTTGCCATGGGTCAGCCCTGCCAATGCCTCAGGCTGAGGCTGTGGCCAGAAGGACCAGTAGGTTTTGCTGCAACCACTGGAGGGAAATGAGTTCTAGACAGCGATAAATTAAATGAAATCTAGACACATATACACAGTTTGCATCTATGCCAGATAAAAAATAAAAACAAAGTGACCCTTGATGGCAGGTTATTTTTGAGAGGTTCAGAGCCAGCCCCCTGTTTCTCTTTTCTGCAGTCCTAAGGAACTTTGAAGAAATAGGGGCATTCTCAGGCAGAGGGAATCAAAATCCCCCAAGGGTTTGGGGCACAGTGGCTCATGCCTGTAGTCCTAGCACTTTGGGGGGCCGAAGTGAGAAGATCACTTGAGGCCCGGAGTTTGGACAACATAGTGAGACCCTGTCTCTACAAAAAAAAAAAAAATAAAAAAAAAAAAATTCTTAAGGCCTCCAGAGATAACAGGTGGAGAGAAAACTCCACTCCCATGGAATGAAGAAGATGAATGAGTCTCAGAGGCCTTTTCTGGTCCAGATTTGGAACTCAAGAGTATAGTCTGGGCAGCTGCCATGTGTAGGGCCAGGGGTCAGCAGCATTCTCTGCTTGAGCCAGCGATTTGCAATGGCATGTCAAGGCCTCAGGGAGGGCTTTTCAGCATTCCTAGGGACATGCCTCCCTGTGGAGGGCCACTGCACTGCCTTGAGAGGTGTCACTGGCAGAACTGTGCTGCACAGGTGAACAAGGTGGCAGTGGAAAACAAAATGAGTGCCATAGGCTACCTTTGAGGCAGACCTTCTTTCCAACAGGCTAAAATGCTAAAAGTGGGCTTGCTCAGGGGTTGGAAAGTCAATCGTCCACCAAAACCCTTCCAAAACTTGGCCTTTCTATTCCCAGAATCAATGAGTGCAGTTGGCAAAGCCATTCTTTCTCCAGTCCGCATTACATGCACAAGTAGAATCCTGCCATTAAGACAACTCTGAGGCTGAACTGAAGCCCTTCTTCCTCCTTCCATCTACACATACCCTAAACCCTTTCAGTGCTCCATGAAAGTCCCACTTCTGCCATCATTCTCCTTGCAATATTTATGCCTCTTTTAAAAAATTGTCCTCATTTTGCACTCAATTTTCCTTGCACTGTGCTTTAGTTTTTTCTAGTCGTGCACATCTTGTCTCTCAAATTTACATTATGCTTATATACTGAATAAACAAAGTATGTCAGAAAAAGTTAGTGGAACTAATCTCTAGGGATAGCCATTTCCATTTCTTCTTATAAAGCTCTCCAGTCTTTTTGGAGTCTCTTTGACTCCAGAGTTTTTGCATGCTTGTACAAACACTCTTCTTTTGAACATAGCCCAAATTTCTCTGTTAAGCAGTAGTGGAAAAGGCCAATGTATCCGGAAGAAGCTCTGTGACAAACAAAACTTAGTCCACATAAAGTGGTACGATGTAGTCTTATTCTAGACCAAACTTGTCCAACCCGAGGCCTGAGGGCCACATGTGGCCCAGGACAGCTTTGGTTGCAGCCCAACACAAATTCGTAAACTTTCTTAAAACATTATAAAGTGTTTTTGCTTTTTTTTTTTTTTTTTAGCTTATCAGCTATCATTAGAGTTAGTGCATTTTATGTGTGGCCCAAGACAATTCTCCTTCTTCCAATGGGGCTAGGGGAGCCAAAAGATTGGACACCCCTGCTCTATACCCATGCTCTCACCCCTGCCTAATCTTTCTGACTTGTATTAGCTTTTACCTTATGCTTCACCACATATTTGCCCACGGACTATGACACTGTCTTTCCATGTGAAAGTTGACTGTTCATTCTGCTGACACGTTCGTTTCTGACCATGGCTACACCTTTTACTATATTTCTGCAGAAGCTTGTCTTTGACCTCTGCCACTGTTTCTCTGGCCTCTGAATGCTGACTCATTCCCTGGGCAACCCCAGTTTCAATTCTGATAGCTCTCTGACATTTTGTCACGCTACAAAGTTGAGATGGGACCCCTCTCAGGTTAGCATGTTGTAATTTTATCTAGTCAGTTCAAAACTCATGAACACTGGGCTGGGCGTGGTGGTTCACGCCTGTAATCCCTGCACTTTGGGAGGCCAAGGCGGGCAGATCACTTGAGTTCAAGAGTTCAAGACCAGCCTGGCCAACATAGTAAAATTCCACCTCTGCTAAAAATGCAAAAATTAGCTGGACATCATGGCGGATGCCTGTAATCCCAGCTACTTGGGAGGCTGAGGCAGGAAAATCACTTGAGCCTGGGAAGTGGAGGTTGTAGTGAGCCGAGATCGCATCACTGCACTCCAGCCTGGGTGACAGAGCAAGACTATGTCTCAAAACAAAAACAAAACCAAAAACAAAAAAATCATAAACATTAGACTTATAAAATTTCATGCCTGCAGTTAGACACTTTGCCTCTACAGTCTTTTCGACCACCATTTTCTCTATGTTACGCTTAACACCTACCTACAACATTTAGTTTACTGACTCAGAATACCTGCAGAAAATCTGACCTAGATAATTTTCTCTTATACAAAAGTAGAACAATTACACATTCTCTGGGCTCTGCTAGACAAAGACCCGACTTCTTGTCATGAAAGCCCCTTGCCATGCCCTTTTGAGGAAGCCCGGAAAGTTTTTGGTTTGCTGCCAGGGTGTGTAGAGTTGTATTATTGCTTTTCCAGACTAGGTGTGAGAATGCATCTTCCCATAGTGGGGGAAAACATTAGCAGATGATGGTAAGTTTACCAGAAACATTCCTTTTTTTTTTTTTTTCTTTGAGACGGAATCTCATTCTGCCACCCAGGCTGGAGTGCAGTGGCACCATCTCAGCTCATTGCAACCTCTGCCTCCTAGGTTCAGCGATTCTCCTGTGCCAGCCTCCTGGGTAGCTGGAATTATATGCGTGCGCAGCAACACCCAGCTAATTTTTTTTTTTTTTTTGTATTTCTAGTAGAGACGGGATTTCACCATGTTAACCAGGCTGGTCTCAAACTCCTGACCTCAAGTGATCCGCCCTCTTCAGCCTTCCAAAGTGTTAGTATTACAGGCGTGAGCCACCACACCTGGCCAGTTTACCTAAAATATTCTTATCCTTTAGGTATGTTACATGGAAAGTGGGGTTTTGTTGGCTAATATATGGAAACCTCTCACATACAATATTTCTATAGAAAATGGCTTTCGGCAGGGCACGGTGGCTCACACCTGTAATCCCAGCACTTTGGGAGCCTGAGGCGGGTGGATCACAAGGTCGGGAGATCGAGACCATCCTGGCTAACATGGTGAAACCCCGTCTCTACTAAAAATACAAAAAAAATTAGCCGGGCATGGTGGCGGGTGCCTGTAGTCCCAGCTACTTGGGAGGCTGAGGCAGGAGAATGGCGTGAACCCAGGAGGCGGAGCTTGCAGTGAGCCGAGATCGCGTCACTGCACTCCAGCCTGGGTGACAGAGTGAGACTCTGTCTCAAAAAAAAAAAAAAAAAACAAAGAAGAAGAAACAGAAAATGGCTTTCAAGTTCCACATTGACAAGTAACTTTTAAGACAAGGCAAGCATGGAATCCAAATTCTTCCCAGAGGTCTTTCCCATTAAGTATAACATTAAAACAGCAACAAGATTAAACCCATTTAATTCCCTCCTCTGAATATACATATGAATTGATATGAATATGTTTATGTAGTAGAGATCAAACTGTATTTCAACATACCTGTTGTCTTCCTCCAGATTTATCCTGGATAATAGTCCTAGCAACAGCACCAGTAAACACACAAGATCTGAAAAATGAACTGACGACATTGCAAAGGCCGATGGCTATTAAATCCTGTAAAGAAATGGCAGATGCTTTAGGCCCCCCTCTTTGTTGAAGAATGCTGATTTTATTTTGAGTTGAAGGCATATGGTTTATTTTTTTATATGACGATAGGGTTGTTTGCGTCACTTGAAATAACAGATTGAAATATTATTAGAAGACTAGGCGAGGTGGCTCACGCCTATAAGCTCAGCACTTTGGGAGGCTGAGGCTGGTGGATCACCTGAGGTTGGAAGTTCGAGACCAGCCTGACCAACATGGAGAAACCCCATCTCTACTAAAAATAGAAAATTTGCCAGGCGTAGTAGTGCATGCCTGCAATCCCAGCTACTCAGGAGGCTGAGGCAGAAGAATCGCTTGAACCTGAGAGGTGGAGGTTGTGGTGAGCCGAGATTGCACTACTGCACTCCAGCCTGGGCAACAAGAGTGAAACTCTGTCTCAAAAAATAAAAATGAAAATAAAAATAAAAATAAATTAGAAAGAACGAAAGGATGGCACATCTGATTTTTCTGATTAAACTGAATCGTCATTTTAGCTAGTCATCACAAGGAAAGTGCTTTTTCAAGGTGAGAAAATGAGACTCTGGCATTTTTATTCTCTTTCAAGTGATGACCAGGACTTAGGATGACAGGGAGAAGCATAATGCTATTCTCCCTGCCTTATGTACTAACCTAAAAGTCAAATTTGGCTGGGTGCAGTGGATCACACCTGTAATCCCAGCACTTTGGGAGGCCGAGGCAGGCAGATCATGAGGTCAGGAGTTCGAGACCAGCCTGGCCAACATGGTGAACCCTCATCTCTACTAAAAATACAAAAATTAGCTGGGCATGGTGGTGAGCGCCTGTAATCCCTGCTACTTGGGTGGCTGAGGCAGGAGAATTGCTTGAACCTGGGAGGTGGAGGTTGCAGTGAGCCAAAATCACGCCATTGCACTCCAGCCTGGGCAACAAGAGCAAAACTCTGTCTCAAAAAAAAAAAAAAAGGGGGTCATATTGGAATACCCATTGCTTCCATATTTCCCTCTTGAGTTCTAGGGAAAGGGCCAAATTCAGAGTAGTTGAAGATTTTCCCTAAAAGACAAAAACTATTTCTGGGAGGCCAACTGTATGATATTAGCGGCCCTCGCTTTTTTGTTGTTGTTGTTGTTGTTGTTGTTGTTGAGATGGAGTCTCGCTCTGTCGCCCAGGCTGGAGTGCAGTGGTGTGATCTTGGCTCACTGCAAGCTCCGCCTCCTGGGTTCACACCATTCTCCTGCCTCAGCCTCCCGAGTAGCTGGGACTACAGGCACCTGCCACCCCGCCCGGTTAATTTTTTAATTTTTAATTTTATTTTTATTTTGTAGTAGAGACTAGGTTTCACCGTGTTAGCCAGGATGGTCTCCATCTCCTGACCTCGTGATCTGCCCACCTTGGCCTCCCAAAGCGCTGGGATTACAGGCGTGAGCCACTGCGCCTGGCCCAACCCTGGCTTTTTATAGGATGTTCTGCAGCATTTCTTATTGCACCTCAGTACGTGGTTGGGGGACTTGGTAGAAAGCAAGCTAAAATTAAGAAAGGTGAAACTCTCCTAGCTTAACAACATGATGCCATAATTTTCTGGACTTTCTGTACCATATCTGTTCTAGGGCAATAACACTCAGGTTAATTCAAGTGGTCTCAAAGTTAAGTATCCCTCACCTCTCAAAAATCCTTTATGATTACTGTCCAAACCATGGTCCAAGTGGCTCTTCAGTTAAAAAAGACTCCAACCTTCATGTTGGCAGGAGGCTTTGATTAAAGAACAAAGAGTTAAGGATCAGAGAAAGTAATAGTCCTCTCACCTGGTTGGAATTGACACTGTAGTTGTGAAGACTGGCAATCTTCTTGCCCAGAAATATGAGCAGAAAGGAGCTCACCAAAGATAAGGAGATGGCTTGTAAAATTATCTTGGGAAGAACGCTGAAATCTGGTGTTACAGGAAACAGGAAGCTGGAATAGAATAGTGGAATTATTTCTGGATAGGAGGAATCCTTTCTTGGTATCTCCGCCACTCTATTCTAATATTGGGCAGTCCTGATTCTTTTTTTTTTTTTAATGACAATAGGGACAAGTGGAGTGATTGAGGCAGCAGCCTGTCAAAACTGCCAGCAAACCAAGCCACGTTATGAAAGCCATTGAGAGAACATGCTGTTATGTCTTGTAGTTCAATGTGTCTGCCAGGTAGCAATGACGATAAACAGAACAGGCAAAACCTTAACGATTCATGAAAAATGGTTTCTTGATACTGTTTGAGACCATACCAATAGGTGAACAATAGGTGGATATTTAAGGAAGACATAATGCCTATTTTATAGAATCTCTTCCAGAAGTTGAATATGAGGCAATACTTTCCAAGTCTTCCTATAATGTCAACATATGGCTGGGTACGGTGGCTCACGCCTGCAATCCCAGCACTTTGGGAGGCCGAGGTGGGTGGACGACTTGAGGTCAGGAGTTCGAGACCAGCCTGACCAACATGGTGAAACCCTGTCTCTACTGAAAATACAAAAAATTAGCCAGGTATGGTGGTGTGCACCTGTAATACCAGCTACTCTGGAGGCTGAGGCACAAGAATCTCTTGCACCCGGGAGGCAGAGGTTGCAATGAGCAGAGATCGCACCACTGCACTCCAGCCTGGGTGATAGAGTGAGACTCAGTCTCAAAAAAAAAAAAAAAAAAAAGTCAATATACTCTGACACCAAAACCAGACACAGACAGCACAAGAAAAACAAAACAAACAAACAAAAAACCCGAAAAACAAAACAAAACTCAGGCCAATATCCTTCATAAACATAAATGCAAAAATTCTTATCATTTTAGCAAGTCAATATGTAAAAGGATAATACACTATGATCAAGTGGGGTTTATTCCAGACTGAAGCATTAGTTTAACAGTCAGAAATCAAGCACAATATTAACAGACTATAGAAGGAAAAATAAATCTTGATGATTTAGGGGGAGTAGTGTTTTTCCATAGATCCATACTGGCGTAATTCTTTAAGTCAAATCTGTAAGTTGTAAGTTACAGTTGTAAGTTATAAATTATAAACAAGGAATTAAAATAGACAGTAGGGCCAGACGCAGTGGCTCATGCCTGTAATCCTGGCACTGTGGGAGGCTGACCAACATGGTGGTCATTTTTTTTTCTCTAGATTATTATTATTTTTTATTTCTCTAGATTACTTTCTAAGTCAGAAAAAATATCTAAGTTTTTTAGATAAGGTTTGCTATTTGAAATGCTTATTCGTTCTTTTGATTATCTTTAATCATTTCATCAAAGACAAATATGTATGCCTCAACAGTTGATTTCCTTTTGATAAATTATATAAAAATCCAAATTCAATAAAATGAATCATGTAAATACTCTTGGGAAACTTATTTTAAAAGAAATTTTGTGATATATATTTCCACAAAGCAAATAATCCCTTATCTAATTAAAATTCCTTATTAGTTCTTACATTTAAAATTTTATTTTTGAGTAGAAAGAATTAACTTTTAGCACCTCGAAGAGCTAAATGTCATTTTCTTCACCATCCAATTATGTCTTCTTCTTCTTTTCTTCTTCAACTTTTTTTTTTTTTTGTATTGAGACCAGGTCTTGCTGTATCACGCAGGCTGGAGTGCAGTGGCGTGATCATGGCTCACTGCAGCCTCAACCTTCCTCAATAAATCCTCCCACCTCAGCCTTCCAAGTAGCTAGGATTTCAGATGCATGCCACCACACCTGGCTAATCTTTTTTTTTTTTTTTTTGGAGAAACAGAATCCCACCATGTTGCCCAGGTTGGTCTTGAAATCCTGAGCTCAAGTGATTCGCCTGCCTCAGCCTCCCACAGTGCCGGGATTACAGGCATGAGCCACTGCGTCTGGCCCTACTGTCTATTTTAATTCCTTGTTTATAATTTATAACTTACAAGTTCCTTTGCATTTTCCCAGTAATTAGCTAAGTAGAAGCATAACTGAATGCTTAGAGGTAGTTATTTAAGTTATTATCAAATTCCACCCTTTTGTCTTTTTAAGAAGCTAGGTAAGAATGTGGCTGTCCTAAAGAGGTACACAGTAAATGTAGTTTACTACCCCAATCTATATTAGTAAAGCTTGAATATTTAGTATGATAACAACATTAAATACTGTTTTTCCTTTCTGTTCTCTGTAACATTCAATTCTTGTTAGCAAATGAGGTGCAAAGGGAACACGGACACAGCAGGAGCTAACTTAAATTGTCCAATCTTACTATTCTCTAGCAACCCTGGATAAATACATAATAAAAGAGAAAGCTCAAAGCAACACTTAAAATTCGACTTTTGAAATGCTCACTTGTCCATCTGTACCTTTGAATTTTATGATAAGAGATAAGTGAAACTTGGCTGTGTGGGTTTTTTCATTTTTCTTTTTTACTTTTTGAGATAGTCTCCATCTATTGCTCAGGCTGGATCCTGGCTTGATCCTGGCTTACTGCAACCTCCAACTCCCTGGTTCAAGTGATTTTCTTGCCTTAGCCTCCCAAGTAGCTGTGATTACAGGTACACACCGCTATGCCCAGCTAGTTTTTGTATTTTTAGTAGAGATGGGGTTTCACCATGTTGGCCAGGCTGGTCTCGAACTCCTGACCTCAAGTGATCCACCTGCCTCAGCCTCTCAAAGTGCTGGGATTGCAGGCATGAGTCTCTGTGCCCAGCCTGGCTGTGTGGTTTTGAAGTCATTGATAACAGAAGCATATTGTGTAAGTATAACAGAGTGGTTATAATTATAGACTTTGGAATTAAGAAGAAATATGTTCAAATGGTAGCTCTGCCACGGAGGAGCAATGTGCTAAGTAATTTAAACATGGGAAGCCTTAGTTTCCTTAGCTTAAAAAAGAAGACAATATCTACCTCAAAGCATTACTGTGGGGAGCAAATGAAATAATACAAATATGTAAAGTGTCAATCCCACTGTCGTTCTTGTTATTATTTTCTTTTTCCTGAGGACGGAGACCGTGTCTTGCTTATCTTTGTATTCCCTAGTACCTAGGTGGTGTCTGCACACATTTTTTAATTGACTGGAATTTCAAGTTGATTCAGCCATCATCAGATTTCATTGAGAACTGGGTAGGATATGAGACTAGTTCAAACTGGTTGTGTCAAAATAGCCTACATTTGCCCAGGTGTGGTGACTCACGCCTGTAATCCCAGCACTCTGGGAGGTGGAGGTAGGAGGATCACCTGATCCAGGAGTTCGAGATCAGCCTGGCCAACATGGTAAAACCCTGTCTCTACAAAAAATACAAACATTAGCCAGGCATGGGGGCAGGCACCTGTAATTCCAGCTACTCAGGAGGCTGAGCAGGAGAATCACTTGAATCTGGGAGGCAGAGGTTGCAGTGAGCTGAGATAGTGCCATTGCACTGCAGCCTGGGTGACAGAGCAAGACTGGTCTCAAAAAGAAAAAAAAAAAAAAAAGCCTACATTTTGTGATCCTGGAGTTTAGCAAGTAGGCTTCACTCTTTACAGGATTCCTTATTATACAACGTGAGGAAATGGGCAATGCTCTTCAAAAGTCTCCCTGTGAGTCAAGAAACTGCAGTATATTGCCTTTCTTAGCTAATGTGATTCATCTGATTAAGGGTAAAAAAAAAATAATTTCCTAACAGAAGCAAGAGCCGCGCCTCATAGTCACTGGTAAGAATTATAATGTAAATTGATTGTGAGTCCTTAAGAACTCCATATGCCAGGCTATTTGAAGATCACTTTCTACCCGGAGTAAGAAAATAATGTTGCTCAAGGGCACCAGTTCTGGCCGGGCACCGTGGCTCACGCCTGAAATCCCAGCACTATAGGAGGCCGAGGCAGGAGGATTGTTTGAGCCCAGGATTTTGAGACCAACCTAAGCAACATTCAAAATGCTGTCTCTACTAAAAATGCAAAAAATTAGCGGGGCGTGGCAGTGCACGCCTGTGGTCCCAGCTACTCAGAGAGCTGAGGTGGGAGGATCACTGGAGCCTGCGAATTCAAGGCTGCAGTGAGCCGTGATTGCGCCACTGCACTCCAGCCTAGGCAACAGAATGAGACCCGGTGTCAAAAATAAATACATAAATAAAAGTAGGGCATCAATTTAGTCTAAGTTTGTGAAGGCAGAAGGAACGTTCATCTTCTGAACACAGAGCCACAGGAGAGAGGCTAGAAAAACCGAGGCATCTCTTGTCCGCTCCTTGAGAATTAATCAGAGGTATGGTAGTTCAGAAGGCCTATCATGTGCTATTAAAAAAACACATGAGATTCTCTGGTATTCAGTGCATATAACAGTCTTCCTGGATAAGAGGACTGGCTCAACTATAAGAGAGACAGAGAAGACTATAAGAGAGACAGAGAAGACTATAAGCTGACAGACTATAAGCTGACCAGAGAAGACCCAACGAGTTGTCCCTAGCCCTTCTCCTTTCATGAACCTCTGTGTTCTAAAATGAATTTTGCTTTAGCCAGAGACTGCTAGTAGAAAATATCAATCAGGCTGTGTGGTCAGAGGCTAAGAGAGGGTATCAGAAAGAGAAATGCAATCTTGAAGAGTGGAATTACTGACCTATAAGGAATCATGTCAATAAACGTCTGGCTGGTTTCTGTGGCCATGGTTATCTTGTTTGCAATCACAGTGAAGCCAATAATCTGTAGGGGGTAAAAAAAAAAAGGGGGGGTGGCATATGATTACCTAAATATAGTGCATCGCTTCCAGTAGCAGAGTTGCCCATAGCCTCTGGCAGGACAGAAAATGAAACAGGCAGCAGTCCCTATGCATGCAAGTCGGAGAGAGAGGCGTGGCTAGTTCAGCGGAGCAAGGCAGGCATTAGAGATCTTTCCTGAAGCTTTTGGTTCTCTAAGCTCCTTTTGGCATTGTAGCCAGAGTGCGAAACAACTTGGTCTGTGACACGTGATGGAAACAAATGGATGCCATGAACTTCTGTAGCCCCACCAACTTTATTTATTTTTTCTTGTTTTAATATTTAATATCTTTGAATCTCAATGGCTTTCAGTGAGATTGATCCACTTAAATACAGAATGACTTGGAAAATACCTGTCTCTTTGCTCCTCTTTAAATAAAGAGATGTGTATTTCAGAGTGTATCAGGAAGTGGGGAATCTCCCCACCAACTTTAAACATCTAGATTAATATAAACATGTTTTCGGATAATGGCTGTATCAAGTTTTCAGTTTCAAAAGTTTTTAGTTCCAGGTACATTGTAATAATACAGATATGCCTTTCAGGGGCTTGTTGAGGTATATGAAGAGAGAAACATGATTAACCCTTAATAATGTGGAGCAACATTTAATTGCACAAAGAAGAAGTTCTGTAGCAAAGCAAGTACCTGCTTTCCGCCCGCTTTCATTTACTTCTAAAAATGGCAATTCTCCCTTTAGTCCCTGACTTTTAATTAGAGGGAAAAGAGACAACCTAGCAGCTGTTATAGCTTATAAAGACTCTGCATTGATGCGGATTAAACCGGAGACAAGACACCTCCATTCCTAGGTTTTAAAATAGCAGTTATACAGTTGCTTTATCCCATTCTTCCTACTAACACGTACGTCTTTCCCCAGCATCTACTGCAGGAGTTCAACCAGACGCTGAACAGGACAGCAGCTGGCTAACCTGTGATACTGTTATCAGACGAATACCCCTAGGAAGTCTACAGATTAGAATGGAAGGAAGAATCTGGATTACAGCTTGAATCAGAGAAGAAGAGTCTTGGTTTCCATATAGTTAAGAGGCAAGAAGTATGGCATGTATGGCAAGGAACTCTTATTTCCAGTATAAAGGTAATATTTGCTCACAGAGAAAAATGAAGTAAATATGAAACATTGAAAAACAGAAATAACTCATCCAAAGACAACTATTGTTACTTTTTTTGTGTTTGCTATACAGCTTAAATAGACAAAAATTATGAACATATAGTGTGTATAATTTCTTATAGCCAAGGGTCCCTTGAATTACCAGTATAGTCTACCTGGATCTCAGTTGTTGTGTTGAAAATTTTCCTAAATATTGAGTCTGCTCTTTTTTTTTTTTTTTTTCGAGACGGAGTTTTGCTCTTGTTGCCCAGGCTGGAATGCAGTAGTGCAATCTCAGCTCACTGCAACCTTTGCCTCCTGGGTTCAAGCGATTCTCATGCCTCAGCTTCCTAAGTAGCTGGGATTACAGGCATGTGCCACAACACCTGGCTAATTTTTTTAGTAGAGATGGGATTTCACCAGGTTGGCCAGGCTGGTCTTGAATTCCTGACCTCAGGTGATCCTCCTACTTTGGGCTCCCAAAGTGCTGAGATTACATGTGTGAGCCACCGCACCCGGCTGAGTCTGCTCTTAAGGACAGATTGCTAGATGTGTGCAGTTTCCTCCAGCACATCTAAACATTAGTAGTTTCTTCGTGGGTGCTGTGAGAGGCATTTTAGACCCTAGACCATGGGTGCCTCCATCCTCCCTGTCTCATTTTCCTCACCGCTAGGGGTAACAGGGAGGTCTTTTTCTAGTTTTAACCTGCATCTCTAATCCCTGCTATGTGGCAGAAACTGTGTCCCCATCACTTGACTTGACATGTGTATAGGTAGTGTATTGCAGGCTTCAATAGCCTGTGAGCACAAAGTAGGTCACAAAAAAGGTTAATGCCTAAATTGCAATTATTCTAAGCCTTCACCTATTTTATTGCTGGACCTCTGTTTCCTCCCCTACCTCACCTCGTGGGGCATTGTAATTACTTATAGCATTCGCCAAAGGAATATACCCTCCCTCCCACCCTCCCTCCCTCCCTCTCTTCCTTCCTTCCTTCCTTTTCTTCTTTTCGTTTCTTTTTCTCCTTTTCTCTTTTCTTTTTTCTTCTTCTCCTCCTTCTTCTTTCTTCCTTCTTCTTTTATTTTTTAGACAGAGTCTTGCTTTGCTGACCAGGCTGGAGTGCAGTGGTGCAATCTCAGCTCACTGCAACCTCTGCCTCCTGGGTTCAAGCAATTCTCCTGCCTCAGCCTCCTGAGTAGCTAGGACTACAGGCGTGCGCCACTATGCCCAACTAATTTTTTGTATTTTTAGTAGAGATGGGGGTTTCACCATGTTGGCTAGGCTGTTCTTAAACTCCTGACCTCAAGCAATCCACCCGCCTCCACCTCCCAAAGTGCTGGGATTACAGGCGTGAGCCACTGAGCCTGGCCCCCAGAGCAATATCTTGACTGTGGCTCACAAACCAGTCTGTCAGCCATAGACAAACCACAACATTCTTTGCACTCTCACTTCTCTCTTTTCCTTATAACTCTGGTTCATGTTGATTGCTTTCAAGGCTGTGTAAACCAAAAACAAAATTCTAAGGCCCCCAATCATCTGAATGGACCCCACCTCTTAGCCAAGGGAATTTCAAAGTTAACCTGAAAAAACTAGTTCAGGCCATGATTGAAGCAGGGGTCAGACATACCTGATTACATCCCTCCTCCCTTTTGGAATTCAGGAAAAGTCAACCAGCATTAACCTCAAAACAGACCCTTAAGTCTGATAAGAAACATTTACAACCCATTCTCTTTGAAGCCTGCTACTTGCAGGCTGCATCTGCATGACACAACTTTGGTCTCCACAACCCCTTACTGTAACCCAGACATTCATCTCTATTGATAATAACTCTTCCTATCAATTACCAATCAGAAGAATTTTAAATCTGCCTATGATATGGAAGCCCCCACTCCTTCAAGTTGTCCCACCCTTCCAGATCAAACCAGTGTAAATCTTACAGGTATTGATGGATATATTGTGTCTCCCTAATGTGAGCTTGGCTCACTGCAAGCTCTGCCTCTCGAGTTCACGCCATTCTCCTGCGTCAGCTGTACCCTGACCACCTTGGGCACATGTTGTCAGGACCTCCCTCCGGAGGCTGTGTCACAGGGGCTTCCTTAACCTTGGCAAAATCAACTTTCTAAATTGATTGAGACCTGTGTCAGATACATCTGGGTTTACAGGCTGCTTGAAGGAACATCACTATGATCCTTGGTGCTGATGTCGCTTAAGAGAGGGCTGGGCGTGGTGGCTCATGCCTGTAATCCCAGCACTTTGGGAGGCCGAGGTGGGTGGATCACGAGGTCAGGAGATCGAGACCATCCTGGCCAACATGGTGAAACCCCGTCTCTACTAAAAATACAAAAATTAGCCAGGCATGGTGGTGTGTGCTTGTAATCCCAGCTTCTCAGGAGGCTGAGGCAGGAGAATCGCTTGAACCTGGGAGGCAGAGGCTGCAGTGAGCTGAGATTGCACCACTGCACTCCAGCTTGGGAGACAGAGCAAGACTCTGTCTCAAAAAAAAAAAAAAAAAAAAAAAAACAATGAGGGCTGCTGTCTGTTCATGGGTGCTGTCTGCTGCTGACTACAAAACTGTAGCCTTCTAAGGTGCCAGAGCTGGGCTGGGTTCTATGAAAAGGAGAGGCTGCCTCTGACTACACCCTACAAACTCCATATACACATTGTTCCCTGAGCTCTAGAGCACCATTTGTATCCAGGGTTTTGTTTTTAAGAATTGACAAATAAAAATCATACATATTTGTCATATATAACATGTTGTTTTGAAATATATATATACACATTGTGGCATGGCTGAATCGAGCTATTAACATATGCATTACTTCACATATACATCTTTTTTTTTTTTTTTTTTGAGACGGAGTTTTGCTCTTGTTGCCCTGGCTGGAGTGCAATGGCACAATCCCGGCTCACTGCAACATTCACCTCCTGGGTTCAAGCGAGTCTCCTGCCTCAGTCTCCCAAGTAGCTGGGATTACAGGCATGTGCCATGATGCCCAGCTAATTTTGTATTTTTAGTAGAAACAGGGTTTCTCCATGTTGGTCAGGCTGGTCTTGAACTCCCGACCTCAGGTGATCCACTCGCCTCGGCCTCCCAAAGTGCCGAAATTACAGGTGTGAGCTACTGTGCCTACATATCTTTTTTGGTGTGGTGAAAACACTTAAAATCTACTCTCTTGGCAATTTTCAAGAATATGATACATTGTTACTAACTGTAGTTACTATGTTGTACAACAGATCTCTTGAAATTATTCCTCTTATCAAACTGAAATTTTGTATCCTTTGGCCAACATCTCCCCAAACCACTCTCCTGCAACTCTAGCCCCTGGTAACCACCATTCTACTCTTCACTTCAATGAGTTCAACCTTTTTAGATTCCACATATAAATGAGATCATGCAGTATTTGTCTTTCTGTGCCTGGCTTATTTCACTTAACATGTCCTCTGGGTTCATCCACGTTGTCCCAAATGATAAGATTTCCTTCTTTTTATTTTTTATTTTATTTTAATTTTTTAAAACCAAATACCCAGTCTTTAAGGAGAAGGATTTCCTTTTTTCTAAAGGCTGAATAGTATTCCATTGTATATGTATACCACAATTTTTTAAAAATCATTTTTTGTTACATGTCTGTCAACTAATACCTGTATATACCACATGTATCCATTTATCTGTTGATGAACACTTGGGCTGATTCCATATCTTGGGTGTTTTAAATAGTGCTGCAGCGAACATGAGAGTGCAGGTATCTACTCAACATACTGATTTCATTTCCTTTAGATACATACCCAATAGTGGGATTGCTGGATGTGCCTTCAGGGTTTTGAAAAATCTTTTGAAAAACAAGCCTTTCAGCTTCTGGCCTTTATGAATTAATAGCTTTTCACACGTTCAAAGGGAAAATAATATGCACCTCTACAAGAAGTAGGCAACAGTCATAGGAAAGTTTAGTCTAAAGTCTCAAGACAGTATTTTTCAACCTTAAAGAGGATAGACCTGGATTAGTTAGTGTAAGATGGGTTATGCTGTGGCAACATACAAGTCATGAGATTATAGCATTTTAACACATCGAAGTTATTTTTTTGCCCACTCAAAGTCCATGGTGCGTTGGTGTCTCTCAGGCAGCTTCTTTGCAAACAATGCCCCGGGGATTTGAGCTAATTTCACCTGGGGATTCCATTTTCTTTTCTTTTCTTTTTTTTTTTTTTTTTTTTGAGACAGAGTCTTGCTCTGTCGCCTAGACTGGAATGCAGTGGCGCGATCTTGGCTCACTGCAAGCTCTGCCTCTCGAGTTCACACCATTCTCCTGCATCAGCCTCCCGAGTAGCTGGGACTACAGGTGTCCGCCACCATGCCCAGCTAATTTTTTTGTATTTTTAGTAGAGACCGGGTTTCACCATGTTAGCCAGGATGGTCTCGATCTCCTGACCTCGTGATCTGCCCGTCTCAGCCTCCCAAAGTGCTGGGATTACAGGCGTGAGCCACTGCTCCCAGTCTCCATTTTCTTAACATACTGCTCCTGTCATCATCACAGCAGGGGAGGAAAGAAGAGGGAATTTGCACCTATTCACCTCTTCTTTGGCTGAAGTCACTGGGTCCTCCTAATTGCAAGAGAGACTGGGAGGTGCAGGGGGCATACGATTACTTGGTTAACTTGAAGCATCTTTGCCACAGACCACCTCTTAAAAAAGAAATAATTCTCTTTTTTTTTTTTTTTAATTTTTTTTTAGATAGAGTCTCGCTCTGTCGCCCAGGCTTGAGTGCAGTGGCATGATCTCGGCTCACTGCGACCTCTGCCTCCCAGGTTAAGTGATTCTCCTATCTCAGCCTCTGGAGTAGCTGGAATTATAGGCACACACCACCATATCCGGCTACTTTTTGTATTTTTAGTAGAGACAAGATTTCACCATGTTGGCCAGGCTGGTCTTGAACTCCTGACCTCAGCGGGTCGGCCCACCTCGGCCTCCCAAAGTGCTGGGATTATAGGCATGAGCCACCATGCCAGGCCCCGAATTCAGCAATCTTAAAATGAAAAATGCTGACTTAGAAAATCTGAGCTTTATTGATGAAAATATCTTTATCATGGTAAAATGTTAATTATAACTGTAACATATAAATTTTACCAGCAGATTTTAGAAAAGAAACAAGAGGCCAGGTGCGTTGGCTCATGCCTGTAATCCTGGCATTTTGGGACGCTGAGGCGGGCAGCTCACTTGAGGTCAGGAGTTCGAGACCAGTCTGGCCAACATGGTGAAACCCCTATCTCTACTAAAAATATAAAAATCAGCTGGGCATGGTGGTGGGTGCCTGTAATCCCAGCTACTCGGGAGGCTGAGGAAGGAGAATCGCTTGAATCTGGGAGGCGGAGGTTGCAGTGGGCCGAGATCACGCCACTGCACTCCAGCCTGGGTGACAGAGCGAGATTCTGTCTCAAAAAAAAAAAAAAAAAGAAAAGAAACAAGAAACATTATTATTAGACAGCGAGCCCTAGCTCTGCTACTTACTAATGACATAGATTAGAAAAAACATTTAACATCTCATTTGCCTCAATTTCTTTGTTACATATATTTATTTTTATGAAGCTATAATTTAGATACAATAAAGTGCAAAGCTTTTAGATATAAAGTTCTATTTTTTTTTTTTTTTTTTTTTGAGATGGAGTCTCACTCTGTCGCCCAAGCTGGAGTGCAGTGGCACGATCTCGGCTCACTGCAACCTCTGCCTCCCAGGTTCATGCCATTCTCCTGCCTCAGCCTCCCGAGGAGCTGGGACTACAGGCGTCCACCACCTCGCCCGGCTAAGTTTTTGTATTTTTAGTAGAGATGGGGTTTCACCATGTTGGCCAGGATGGTCTCGATCTCCTGACCTTGTGATCCGCCCACTTTGGCCTCCCAAAGTGCTGGGATTACAGGCCTGAGCCACTGCGCCCGGCCAGTTCTATGTGTTTTGAGGAATTTATATGCCAGGTAACTGCCACCCTAATTAACACCTAATTAACACATGAAACATTTCCATCACCCTGATAAATTAGTTTTCTACCACTTACTATTTAATTTTTCCACGTGGGCAGCCACTAATCTTTTTGTCATGATAGATTAGTTTTTCCTGCTCTAGGAATTCATGTAATGGAATTATACAGTATGTAGCCTTTTGTGTCTTTTTTCTTTCATGCTACATAATGTTTTTGAAATCCATCCATGTTGTACACACAACGTGTGTGTGTTTATCTCCAGTTTGTTCCTTATTGCTGAAAAGTACTCTCTTGTAGGAAATCATTACACACATTACAATATGTTACATTTTGTGTCTAGTATCTCTCTCTACTTTGTAGAGGTGAACAGTCAAAACAATTAGAATTGAAGCATGGAGAATAAAATCAGGATTCCAAAAATGGGATAGAAGCAGAAGCAGTATATTCTAGGATCTTGGCAGTAGCCAAAATGAACTGTTTTGTGGACAACAAAGTCATCTGTAGGGACCTTAACATTGGGGCATAAGGTGAGTCGCAACCAGGGTGCCCAGTGATCTATATAAACTAGGGCTACAAGATAGGCATCATTAGGAGATTTGACTGGTATGTCTGTATTTCTTGGGAAGGACTGGTCTTGACTGTATCCTCAGCTAATTGCTGTTGTTGAGATTGCGTTTGCTGAATAAGCTTGCATTTTGCTTGCTTGAGTTTTGTTCTTTTTTTTTTTTTTTTTTGAGATGGAGTCTCGCTCTTTCGCCTAGGCTGGAGTGCAGTGGTGCTATCTCAGCTCACTGCAAGCTCCGCCTCCTGGGTTCATGCCATTCTCCTGCCTCAGCCTCCCGACTAACTGGGATTACAGGCACGTGCCACCTCAACTGGCTAATTTTGTATTTTTAGTAGAGACAGGGTTTCTCCATGTTGGTCAGGCTGGTCTCGAACTCCCGACCTCAGGTGATTCGCCTGCCTTGGCCTCCTAAAGTGCTGGGATTACAGGCATGAGCCACCGCACCCAGCCTCTGCTCTGTGGTTCTTGAGCCAAACCTGTACTGTTGGATACATGTCCATTTTTGAGGCCATTTCTTTCTGAAGGCTGGGGTTCGGGTATGGGTTCTTATTGAACAAGATGTTCAGATCTTCCAGTTGTTTCTCCGTGAACGTCGTATGTTTCCTTTGTGAATGCATCTGGTTCTAGCCATAGGAAAGGGCTGTTCATTTCCTCCTTGGTTCTTTGGCCCTTTGTCTGTTATCGTTTAAACATGAGATTGCTTGTGCCTCAATTCTTGGATTTCATTTTATTTTAATTTTTTTAGGAAGGTCCTCTGAGTCTGACATCTTCTAATCTAGATGTGCTCCTATGTTCAAGTCCAGGGATGAGCTGCCTCAATTTCCTTATTGTAGCATAGTGAGGAGGAATGGAGGTTGAATAACAGTATGATTTCAACTACATTAAAATAAAAATAAAACATTTATGTAGAAAAAGATGGAAATTCACCAACATTGAGGCTAGGCCTGTCATATGTTTGTCTGAGAGAAGAAAGGAGTGAATAACTGAAAATATTAAAATATCATTAGTAGTTGACTTTGGACGGTGCAACTATAGGAATTTCTTTTCCTCTACCACTTTTTTAAACTTCCTTATGTTTTTCAAACTTAGAATGAGCCTGTATTTCTTTCACAAGGGGAAAAAAACCTTATCTTTGAAATATTATGAGAATGAGGCAATAGATAAAAGTACTTGGAAATAAGCATTTTGTGAGGCAGATCTATTGTGCTATTGTGACTATAGTTAATAATGTGTACTTGGAATTGCTAAGAGAGTAGATCTTAAATGCTCTCACAACAAAAATAATAACCGCTGCTAGGGGTGCAAGGTGAAAAAAATTAAAAATGATAATTAGGCCAGGCGTGGTGGCTCACACCTGTAATCCCAGCACTTTGGGAGGCCGAGGCAGGTGGATCACCTGAGGTCAGGAGTTTGAGACCGGCCTGGTCAACATGGTGAAACCCTATCTCTACTAAAAAAATACAAAAATTAGCTTGCCATTGTGGCACACACCTGTAATTCCAGCTACTCAGGAGGCTGAGGCAAGAGAATTGCTTGAACCTGGGAGGCAGAGGTTGCAGTGAGCCAAGATTGCACCACTGCACTCCATTCTGGGCAACAGAGCAAGACTCTGTCAAAAAAAACCAAAAAAACAAAAAAAACTTGATTTAACTTTTCATAATGTGTATCTACATCAAAATATCACATCATAAACTATAGATTCAATTTTTATTTGCCAACTATAGTATCAAAATATTTTAGAAAAAGAAAATAAGCATGTTTTCACAAATATAAGCATATATCGAAAACTAAATGTATTCAGCTTTTACACAATTCAACTCAACTTTTTTTAAAATATTAAAATTATGTAAACTATGAATTTGGGACATCAAAAACACCTACCAGAAATAATTCCATGGGAAACTCAATGGGATACTGATTGAAAGAAATTCTGATACATTTGTTGATTCGCAGAGCAACAACAACTGTTAGAAATAGTAGAATGCTGGTGGAATTAGCTTTTGGGAGAGCTACACAGTAATTAATTATGTCCTGAAAGAAAATAAAATTACGGAGGCTTAGAAAGGGATATAGTAATTGCCTAAGTCTAGAAATGGACACTGTAGATTAACTCAAAAAGAAGTCCCCAAGTAGAGTTTCCGGATACAAAGGTCTCTATGGGCATTACTAGAATAGTGAGGGCAAGCATGGTGGGGGTGACCATTTTTGTAAAAAGAGGGACAGTAATGTTCAATAAGGACAAGGAGAGAATACACTGTATGTTTTAGTATAATGAACAGGCCCTAGAAGTTCTGTTTATAAGCCAATAGTTATTAGTTTTCCCAAATAATATACTGTAGCTTAGCTCCTACCCTATTCTTACATTCAGGAACTACTTAGTATTGTATATCCTTTAGATGTTTTAGGAGACATGTCTGTTATAAGGTAGGTAATGAAAAGAACTGTGATATATACAATATCTTAAAGGTCAAATTTTAATGTAGATCATGATAGTTTAAAAGGCTGACTGAAATGATTAGTCAACTGAAAGCATGGTCTGGCATCTGCAATTAATCAAGACCCTAATTCTCCAATAAAGGAAAATATTTCTAGTACCCTCTTGACTAAGCTGCTATTGGCTGTGTCTCCTTTCAGAATGGGCAGGAGTCTCCCCACTGAGGTCCACCTCTCTTTGGAGGCAAGAGGAGTGGCATTTGTAACTCTGGATAAGAGTTGAAATTACTCACATAGAAGAAGGAGATGGGACCGGCATGGAAACTAATCATAATCCCGAAGATGCAAGTCAGCTGGGACAGCATGATATGCAGTGCCACAGCAGCCAGGTAAGCACTCATTGCAGACTCCGGAAGGTAAGTGGCAATGAAGCCCAAACCCAATACGCCCATTATTAGCTGCAGAGAAGAGAAAACCAGAGTGGGGCAGAATGTCTTCAATCCAGCAATGGCACCAATGGCGCTCTCCAGGAAAAGAAGAGTTTCCAATAGAAAAGTTAAGATAGGCCCCTTTGGTAACTCTTATAACTCTCTTTCCCTAATGAACAGAAGTTGATAACATGGGTCCTTGTATGTTGATCAGAGCCTCCTGACAAGTGCTAGCCCACACTAGTACTTCCTTTCCTCCTTTGTGAGCAGTCAGCTCACTTAAGTTCTTGCCCTGGAATCTACTGCTCTCTAGGTTGACTTGGGGAAAACAGGGACAAGGTGATCAGAACAAACCTTTGCCTATTTATTCATTTATGAGACAGGATCTCACTCTATTGCTCAGGCTGGAGTGCAATCATAGCTCACTGTAACCTCAAACTCCTGGGCACAAGGGATCCTCTGCTTCAGCTTCCCAAGTAGCTGGGACTACAGACGCACACACCACTGAGCTAAGTTTTTTTTTTTTTTTTTTTCGTAGAGGTGGGGAGTCTTGCTATGTTACCTAGGCTGGTGTCGAACTCCTGACCTCAAGTGATTCTCCTGTTTTGGCCTCCCAAAACCCTGGAATTACAGGCATGAAAGCACTGTGCCTGGCCTGCCTTTGCCTTTTTAAACCTCTTTAATTAGAAGCTTTGATAGCCCTTTTCAGGAGATGTTAACATTCCTCTGAGGAATGTAGCTTTTCACAAAGGAGAAGATAATTCCAAAACAGTGGGATCAAGCTCAAACTTCTTGGCCTTTGACTCTTATCTTTACTGAGAATGATTAAATTGAATTTATTTGTTTTCAGGATTATGCATATCCTGAAGAAAAATAAAAAAGGTATTTTACATGTCAATATACATATATAAAATTTATGTTATAGCCAGGCATGGTGGCTCATGCCTGTAATCCCAGCACTTTGGGAGGCTGAGGCAGGTGGATCACGAGGTCAGGAGATCGAGACCATCCTGGCCAACATGGTGAAACACCGTCTCTACTAAAAATACAAAAATTGGCTGGGCGCGGTGGCGTGCGCCTGTAGTCCCAGCTGTTGGGGAGGCTGAGGCAGATGTGAGCCACCATGCCCAGCCCTCTTCCTTTTTTAGATGAAAAAAGCTGAGGCTTGAAGGAGGAGAGAAAGCATGTATGAGGCCGCTTGATAATTAAAAGGCTGCTTGTGTATTTTGTCTTATCCCACAAGATTAAACTTTTTAACCACAGGAAACTATATATTGTTTTTTAAATTTTTGGCCTGTTAAAGTACCAAATTCATTTCTCTGTGCCAACTAAGTATAACTTATTGATGCTTACTATGTGACAGGCTCTAGGCTAAATACTTTGCATGCGTTTTTTTCACTTAATCCTCCTAAGAACCCTGCAAAACAAATATTATTCCTGCTTTACACATGAGGAAACTGAGGCCCACCAAGGTAAAATAATTTACCAAAGTTCACACAGCTCATAGTGTCAGGGCTGGAGTCTGCCCACGTTGATAGCCTGCCTTTGTAGGTACCCAATAAATGTTTACCTAATGAAAGACAGTCCCAGGGGAGATCAGTGAAAATCAACTAGAGAGTGGATTAGTTGAGAAAAAAGAGAAATAAGCCTGGAAGATGTAACTTGAGTTCAGTGGATGAACTTTTGGTGATAGACTCTCAGAGGAAATTAAAGATAGTGTCAAAATAAGTTTTGAGATTTTAATGAGTCATTCATATTATTGTCCTTTAGCTGTGGTCCTTGTCAATGCAGAAAAAGGACTCCAGATCTGACTCTAAAGCTTACTAACCCAAAGATAGTGTGTGAGCCTGTGAGGCCATTATTATTATTATTACTATTTTGGAGACAGGGTCTCGCTGTGTCACCTAGGCTGGAGTGCAGTGGTATGATCACAGCTTACTGCAGCCTCAACCTCCTGGGCTCAAGTGATCCTCCCACCTCAACCTCCTGAGTAACTAGGACTACAGGCACATGCTACCATGCCCAGCTAGATGAGGCTATTCTTGTTGATAGACTATAAAGCAATTTTTGGCCAGGTACAGTGGCTCATGCCTGTAATCCCAACAGTTTGGGAGGCCGAGGTGGGTGGATCACCTGAGGTCAGGAGTTCAAGACCAGCCTGGCTAACATGGTGAAACCCCTTCTCTACTAAAAATACAAAAATTTGCTGGGTGTGGTGGCATGCACTTATAATCCCAGCTACTTGGGAGGCTGAGGCAGGAGAATCACTTGAACCTGGGAGGTGGAGGTTGCAGTGAGCCACCATTGTCCCATTGCACTCCAGCCTGAGCAACAAGAGCAAAACTCCATCTAAAAAAAAAAAAACAAAAAAAAAAAAAAAGGAATATGAAGCAATTTTTTAAAAGGTAAGATCAGGAATGGAACTCTGGACTAACAGTCCCCAACCCCCCGGGGCCACGGACCGGTACTGGTACTGGTTTGTGGCCTGTTAGGAACCGGGTGCTGCACAGCAGGAGGTGAGCAGCAGGCAAGCAAGCATCACTGCCTGAACTCTCTGCCTTCTGTCAGATTAGCCACAGCATTAGATTCTCAGGGAAGCATGAACCCTATTGTGAACTGCACATGCAAGGGATCTAGGTTGCATGCTCCTTATGAGAACCAAATGCCTGGTCATCTGAGGTGAAGCAGTTTTATCCCAAAACCACCACCCTCCCTGGCCCTGACCTGCCATTTGTGGAAAAATTGTCTTCCAGGAAACTGGTCCCTGGTTGCAAAAAGGTTGGGGACCACTGCTCTGGACCATTGTCCCTTACACCCTTTGTCTTAGAGGAGAAAGGACTGAAGAGAATGTTCAATATCTCATCCTAAATCAGTGGTAGATGATTTCTGAAGAGAGAGAAGTTTATCACTAAGGAGACACCCTATTCACACAGCCTCCGATTTTTCAAAAAATCAATCACTGCAGTTCCAGGTATATCACAATGGATCACAGGAGCAGTATAAGGAAGGGGTCTGTTTATAGCCCCTTTATTCAGTTCCTTTTAAGGGATTTGAAGACTCAGATCCTACCTGAATAATCCCAGTCAGAAAAGTTGTGGTTGCCACCACACTCAAGGATTTATTATAGCCCATAAGGTAGGAGGGGGCAGAAAACTCATCCTTGAGGAACGATCCCATGACCAGGTGACCATTGTTGAATGGGCTGATTTTCAGAACATTGATCAGCAGAGCACTCACCAGGAAGAAGGAACCTATGGAAGAAGATGTTAGGCAGAAGGTGAAGTTTCAAGTCCAGGTAAACTGATATTGACAAAAGCAAGGTATGGTTGAATTCTGGCTTGTCCTTCATCTGAATAACTTTTCTCATTTGAAAGTGGCCATTGAGAAGTAAGAAAGATTGAGAAAGAGAACTGTGGCTCCACATATTGTGACCAACTCATGGAATTTAGATGGTGGTGGTGTAGGTATTTAGTCTCTTTGTATTATGGGCATGTTGAGTGGAATAGAGAAGTTGACTGAAATGGGTGTCAGCTCAGCTACTGTGTCTGCTCTTAGAGAAGGTTAAAAGTGAGATGGCAGTGAAAATACTAGAAAACAAAGCAATCGCCGGGTGTGGTGGCTCACACCTGTAATCCCAGCACTTTGGGAGGCTGAGGCAGGTGGATCACCTGAGGTCAGGAGTTTGAGACCAGCCTGACCAACATGGAGAAACCCCATCTCTACTAAAAATACAAAACGAGCTGGGCGTAGTGGCACATGCCTGTAATCCCAGCTGCTCAGGAGGCTGAGGCAGGAGAATCACTTAAACCTGGGAGGCGGAGATTGCAGTGAGCTGAGATGGCATGATTTGCACTCCAGCCTGGGCGACAAGAGCAAAACTCCATTTCAAAAAAAAAAAAAAAGAAAAGAAAAAGAAAAAAGAAAACGAAGCAATCAGTAACAATAGGAAGAAAAATAATACTGACACTGAGGTAAATTAAACTTATTTCAAACATTATTTTGTTTAGTCCTCATATTGTCATACCACATATGAGAGCAAAGGTACACCTTAACTTTAAATTTACCCAACATAAATACATTTCTAACAACCCTTATTATAAGTATTTGGAAATGATTGTGAGGTTCCTCAGAAACTTGGAAATACAGGAATAAAGTTTGTTTTCTTGGTGTTCAAATGTAAAATCAACACATAATGGATTGAATAAAGACATGAACTATTCTTTATTTTTATTATTTTATTTTGAGATGGAGTTTCACTCTTGTTGCCCAGGCTGGAGTGCAATGGCGTGATCTTGGCTCACTGCAACGTCCGCCTCCCGGGTTCAGGCAATTCTCCTGTCTCAGTCTCCCAGGTAGTGGGGATTATAGGCACCTGCCACCACGCCTAGCTAATTTTTTGTATTTTTAGTAGAGACAGGGTTTCACTATGTTAGCTAGGCTGGTCTCAAACTCCTGACCTCGTGATCCGCTTGCCTTGGCCTCCCAAAGTACTGGGATTACAGGCGTGAGCCAACGTGCCCGGCCCAGCTATTCCTAAAAAAGGAAAAGTAGCACTTCACATCTGGAAGGATGAGATGTTAATCAGACTGAACATAAAAACATATATAAAGAATGTGTCGGCTGGGCGCGGTGGCTCACGCCTGTAATCCCAGCACTTTGGGAGGCCAAGGCGGGGGGATCACCAGGTCAGGAAACCAAGACCATCCTGGCTAACATGGTGAAATCCCATCTCTACTAAAAATACAAAAAATTAACCGGGCGTGGTGGCGGGCGCCTGTAGTCCCAGCTACTCGGGAGGCTGAGGCAGGAGAATGGCGTAAACCCGGGAGGCGGAGGTTGTAGTGAGCCAAGATGGCGCCACTGCACTCCAGCCTGGGCGACAGAGCGAGACTCCGTCTCAAAAAAAAAAAAAAAAAAAAAAAAAGAATGTGTCATTCAGAATGGTAAATGTTGGTGGATTGGTCAGTTCAGTGGAGAAATCTAGGAAAAGGCACATCACTGAGTAAATACTAGCAATAACCTTCTAAACTTATGGGGGAATTTTGTGATTTGATTTCTATGCAGGCTCACCTAGGTGAAGTAAATGTGCTGATTCTATGACCTTTAATTAGTCTGGCCTCTGTAATAAGTTATTTCTAATTATAAATTAGTAGATGGACTTTTGACTCAGGGAAGGGAAGTACTTATCCTAGGGATGTCAGTGTTTTGATTACTGTGGTAACATTTTCTCATTGTAAATTAGTAAGCTGGCTTGCTGTATTACAAGTCAGCCCATGGAGTTTGGTTAATATGGGTCAGATGAAAGAAATATCTGCTCTAGGAGTATTCACATAATCATTTCTGAATCTTCTGGGTTGAGGGAAGTCAGATGCCAATGTGTGGTGATTTCTCAAGGAAAGTACCTCTACCCTTTAATTTCTTTGGGAAACAACTTGCTGGCCTGTTTTCTGGTGGTGACAATAATGATACACTAGAAGTATTTATTTCTACAATCTGAACACTAACTGTATGGATAGAATGTCCACCTCCTGCTTCCTTTCTTTCTATCTTAAAGATAGTTTTATGTTGGGTTCCTTAGCAATAAATATATGATCAGGATGGAAACTTCATCCACCGCATGTGTATTTCAGTGCTGAACTCACCAATGGACATTTGATGACATGATCCAAAAATTACATAAATTACTGAAGAACAGAAAGCTGCATAAGCGATGTTGAGAGGAGGAATCAGTTGCCTTGCCAGCAAACTAAGTGTCAGGCCTGAAAAACAAGATAATTTAAGAAAAAGCAGCTTGGCTTTAAAAGTCACCTTAAATAAAAGCTGTAAAGAATATTTAAAATAAAAATCATCCATGTGTATAGCTAACTGAGTGTGGTAACAGTATTTCTGAACATATAGTACTTAATTAGTACTTTTTATTATCTGCTTTGATTCCTAGCTTCTCTTCCTATTTTGCCATATGCTTTTTACACTTCAATCCAGTATCATAGGCTGAAACATCGTTCACTGCAAGATCTTAATACTAAACTTGTGAAGCAAATACCACAGCAATAAGATCCCTAATTCCAACAGCTCAAAAGCAGCCCCATCCTTATTCCTAGCTAAGCACAAGCAGGCCCTGGGAATTCTCCAGGGCTGAAGATAAAACTGGAGAGCAAGGCAAGAATCACACTTCACTGACTTGAAGTTGGTATGTGTTGGTTCTCTTCCATAGGCCAGTCACTCCAGCCTCTTCCTTCAGCTCCTTCTCTAATACTTTCTTTTCTAGGAAGCACCATGAGAATTTGGAAATTTTGAAGCAAATGGACTAACAGGCATAGTGTCATCCTTTTGATGTTTCAAGCCCCTATTTCCTTCCCTAAGAGTCTGTCCTCAATTTACATCATACCAATATACTCGTCTAAATTCAATGATGAATTTAGTGAGGTGGTTTATTGTCTTAGATAAGCAAGGCTCCTTTTTATAAGACATTTCAAACATATACAAAAATAGAGTTTAATGAATTCCATATACCCATCATCCACTTCAATGGTCAACCCATAACCAATCTATGCTCCTACTCCTCTCTCACCCTATATTACTTTGAGGCAAACCAAGGCATTTGATTATTTAATCTGTAGATATTTTGGTATGTGTCTCTAAATGGTAATACTCTTGTAATTTTAGTACAATATCATCATTATCCACTCAGTGTTCAAATTTCCCTGATTATCTTACAAATGATTGTTGTGGTAGAGGGTCTCTAAGATAATGTACAATGGTCAATTGGTATTCTTGCCCTTATATAATTTCCTCCCCATTAAGTGTGGAATAGACTTACTAATTTGTTTCTAAGGAGTAGACTATAACAAAAATGACAGGATGTCACTTCTGAGGTTAGGTTGCAAGAAGACTTTTGGTTTCCATCTTGGTTGCTCTCTCATTCACTACCTGCCAGAGGTGGCTTCAAAGGTTTGTAATCTATGCAGTCAAGACAGAGTCCTAGGCTTAGAAGGACTTTGCACTTGGTTTAATGCTTTGCTGTCACTGTCTTGAAATTCTGAATAATTTCTGAACTAAGGGCCCTGTGTGTTTATTTTGTATTGGGCCCAACACATATAGTTGGTCCTGCCAGCCGCCATGCTGTGAATATGGAGAAGCCAGAATGGGGAGGAACTCAGGCCTGCCAACACCCATATGAGTGAGCCTGGAAGCAGATCCTCCAGCCTCAGTAGAACCTTGAGATAACTGCAATCTCATAAGAGACCTTGAACCAGAGGTATGGAGAGTTTTGGGGTGATCTTTAAAAAATTATTTGCTGTTACATGTTGTGCTTTGTTTCACAATCTGTGTGTCTAAATCAGGACCCAAATATGGTCCTTACATTGGTTGATATGTCTCTTAAGTCTCTTGTAATCTATAGGATTTCTTCACCACATTTTTGTCCCCTAGGCAAGGCTCTATTGATTGCAAGAAACAGAAAATCTACTCAAATTAGCTTAAACAAAATAGGACATTTATTAAAAGGGGGCAAAGGGCAGTTAGACCTCATCAGAGACTGGAACCAAACTAAAAAGCCATCAGAATCCAAGGCTGCTACCTTCCCATTCTCTTTGTCTCCAGGGTTCACGGTATCCTGTCTTTGTTTCCAGTTTGGGACTATTATGAACAATATTGCTATGAATATTCTTGTGCATGTCTCCTGGTACACAGATTTACAAGTTACTCAAGAATATATAGCTTGAATTTCAACTTCTGGGGCATTTATTAAATAATGCCAAACTGTTTTCCAAATGGTTGTGCAATTTATACTACCGCCAGTAATGTATGACAGTTCCCATTATCCACATCTATGCTAGCACATGATATGCCAGATTTTTAATTTTAGTGTGCATGGTGATAATTCATTTCAATTTCATTTTCTGCTTTATTTATTACTAATAATGTTGAGCACCCTTGTCTAGTTATTTTTATGGATTTATAGGAGTATGTATATTACAAATAAATCCTTTGTTGTATATTGTTTTGCAAGTATCTCCCATTCTATGATTTGCTTTTCAATCTTTTTTTTTTTTTGATATGGCATCTTGCTCTGTCTCCCAGGCTGGAGTACAGTGGTGATTGATCTTGGCTTGCTGCAACCTCCACCTCCTTGTTTGAGTGATTCTCCCACCTCAGCCTCCTGAGTAGCTGGGACTATAGGCGCGCGCCACCACGCCCGGCTAATTTTTGTATTTTTAGTAGAGATGGGGCTTCGCCATGTTGGCCAGGCTGGTCTCAAACTCCTTACCTCAAATGATTCACCCACCTCAGCCTCCCAAAGTGCTGGGATTACAGGCATGAACCACCGTGCCTAGCTGCTCTTCAAACTTCACAGTGGCTTTGAATAGATAGAATTCTTAAATTGTACTTACTTCAGATTGATCAGTCTTTTCCCTTGGGCTTTTCCTTTTGCTTTTGGTATCTTATTTAAGAAACCTTTTTCTACCTCAGGATCATAAAGATATTCTCTTATGTTATTCCAAAATGTCCTTTTTGCTTTAACTTTTACATTTAGGTCTTTAATCAACCAGGAATAGATTTTTGTGTATGGTGTAAGGTAAAGGCCTGAAATGTTTTTTTCTGTATAGAGACCCAAGTGTTTTACATCATTTGTCACTAAAGGCCTGTCTCTGTAGTGACATATCTGATACACAGTGTGTGTGATTCATATATGTGTGACTCTTTTTCCTGTTTCATTGGCTTAATTGTTTATCTTTGCAATATTGTACTGTCTTAATTGCTCTAATTACTTTAGTAATAGTTTTGGTAATTAATTTAGTAATCTCCATTTTTATTGTGAAATATAACATGCATGTAGAAAATGCATTAAAATAGATTAATAGATGTCAAGCTTACTTAATATTTATAAAACAAACACCCACGTAACTACCACCCAGGTCTGATTACACCACCACCTCTCCCCACAGAAGGATTCATTATTTTGGCATTTATGATAACAATTTCTTTGCTTTTCTTTATCAGTAGTGTACATATCCCTATATAATATAGTTTAATTTGCTCCCATTTTGAACTTTATATTAAAGAGTTATACTGAACACAATTTTATTTCTGCTTTTTTTTTTTGAGACAGAGTCTCGGTCTTTTGCCCAGGCTAGAGTGCAGTGGTGTAATCACAGCTCCCTACAGCTTCAACCTCCCAGCCTCAGGGAATCCTCCCACCTCAGTCTCTCAAGTAGCTGGGACTATAGGTATGCACCACCATGCCCAACCAAATTTTTTGTATTTTTCACAGAGACAGGGTGTCGCTATGTTGCCAGGCTGGTCTTGAACTCCTGGGCTCAAGCAGTCCACCTGCCTCAGTCTGCCAAAGTGCTAGGATTATAGGCATGAGCCACTGCGCGTAAGCATAATTGATTTTTATATGCTGATTTAGTATCCAGCAATATTCATAAAATCTTATTATTTTCTTTGTTTTTCTTTTATTTTTTATGCCTTCTTAAAATCTTTTTTTGCTTTTAAAAAATCATATTAATTTTCTTTATACTGTTTTGAATTCTTTGCATAAAAAATCATCTGTGAATAATGAAGCTTTATTCCTTTATAATTCTTATACTTTGTGGTTTCTTTTTCTTGCTTTAATATACTGTGTATGCACTCCATCATAATTTTGAATAGCCCCTATTTACTTTTTTTTTTTTTTTGTGGACAGTGTCTTGCTCTGTCACCCAGGCTGGAGTGCAGTGCTATGACCTTGGCTCACTGCAGCCTCAACCTCCCAGACTCAAGTGATCCTTCCACTTCAGCCTCCCAAAGTAGCTGGGACTACATGCGCTTGCACCACCACACCTAGTTAAATTTTTTTTTTTTAAATGTGTTTATTTATTTTAGTAGAGATGGGGTTTCACCATGTTGCCCAGGCTGGTCTTGAACTCCTGAGCTCAAGAGATCTGCCTGCCTTGGCCTCCCAAAGTGCTGGGATTACAGGCATGACCCACCATGCCTGGCCCCCATTTACTCTTGAAAAGCAACGTGTAGCATGAAGAGAAAATCTTTTGAAATTTATGGTTTTAAATAACTAACCAATGCTGGGAAGGTAAGAGAATTACTAGGTTAGCAATCTGAGAATTAAGTTATCTAGCCTCATTTAAACTTAGGCCATAGTGAAACAGAGGGAATTAAAATTTCCAAACTTCCCAACACCTTAAAATTTTCAAAAATTTTAAACTAATTTTAGAATTACAGAAAAGTTACAAAAATAATGCAGTTTCCATATATCCCTTCCACAGTTTCTCCTAAAGTTAACATTTCATATAGTCATAGTATATTGATCAGAACTAGGAAATTAACATTAGAAATTAAAAACTTTATTTTAATCTCATCAGTATTTTCACTAATGTCTTTCATTTTGTTCTAGGATTCTATCCAGAGTCTCACATTTCATTTAGTTGTTATTTCCCCTTATTCCTGCAATCTATAAAAGTTCCTTAATTTTTACCTTTCATGACTTTGACACTTTAAAAGAGTATTAATAGATCAGTTATTTTGTCAAATACTCCTCAATTTTGGTTTGTCTTATATTTCCTCATGATTGTACTAAGGTTATACACTTTCGGCAAGAATACTACAGAAATGATGTTGTATTTTTCTTATTACATCATATCACAGGATTCATAATATTCATATATTTTACTGCTGGTGATGCTCACATTGATCACTTAGTTAAGCTATTTTCTCCTAGGTCTTCTATTGTAAAGTAGTGGGGTAGTTAATAAATATCTCGAGGGAGATACTTTGAAAATATGCAAATACTGTTTCTTAGTTTTGCAAACTTTCACCCACTAGTTTTAGCATCCACTGGGTAGATCTTATGTACAATTATTACTGTAGTATTTTCATAAAGGTGATTTTGTATTTTCTTCTTTAATTCTACATTTGTACATTGGAATTCTACTGTGAGGAAGATCCAGCACCTTTTTAATAAGGTCTTCATCATATAGTATTTTTGTTTCATTTGAATAAAATTATTGTCATTAGGTATTCAAATGTAAGTACAATTTTTGAATTATTCATACTGCAAATTATCTTATTCACATCAATTAAACTAATATTCAATCCGTTAATCAAGTATTAAGAGCTGGTTGGTAGCCAGGCGTGGTGTGGCTCATGCCTGTAATCCCAGCACTTTGGGAGGCCGAGGCGGGCAGATCACAAGGTCAGGAGATCAAGGCCATCCTGGAGAACACGGTGAAACCCCATCTCTACTAAAAATACAAAAAAATTAGCCGGGCATGGTGGCGGGTGCCTGTAGTCCCAGCTTCTAGGGAGGCTGAGGCAGGAGAATGGTGTGAACCCGGGAGGCGGTGGAGCTTGCAGTGAGCGGAGATCGTGCCACTGCACTCCAGCCTGGGCGACAGAGCAAGACTCCGTCTCAAAAAAAAAAAAAAAAAAAAAAAAAAAGAGCTGGTTGGATTCATTCATTCACATAGCTATGTAATCTTTTTTTTTTTTTTTTTTTCTGATGGAGTCTCACTCTGTTGCCCAGGCTGGAATGCAGTGGTGTGATCTCAGTTTACTGCAGCATCTGCCTCCCAGGTTTAAGCAATTCTCCTGGCTTAGCCTCCCGAGTAGCTGGGATTACAGGCACATACTACTACACCTGGCTACTTTTTGTATTTTTAGTAGAGACAGGGTTTTGCCATATTGGCCAGGCTGGTCTCAAACTCCTGACCTCAAGTGATTCACCTTCCTCAGCCTCCCAAAGTGCTGGGATGGTAGGTGTGAGCTACCATAACCAGCTATGTAATCATTTTTATTCAACAAATATCTTTTGAATACCTACTATGTGCTAGGTGTTGTGGTGGATGCTAGATATTACTCTTATGTCATTCTTATTTTGATACAAGATTATACTGATGGCTTGCTAATTTAGCAATGGGATATCCTCCAACTTTGGTCTTTATTTAAATATAAGTAGAAACTGATAGGGGGCTCATAGTTAAAGCATCAGTTCCAAGAGTTAGCTGTCTCATTGCAGCACCATAGGAATACGCTAGAAATTTTTTTCATAGAAGTAAAGTGACTATATTAATACAAATGGGCCATTTTGGTTGTAGCTGTCACATGAAAATTTCTTTTTGCAGGAATGCAACTAGTACATATGGTAACTTAGTGTGAATATTCGCTTATTCTGAGAATGCAAGGCTGGTTCAATATTCAAAAAAATCAGTTAATGTAACCTGCCATATTAAACATCTAAAGAGAAAAACCACATGGTCATATCAATAGATTTTTAAAAAAAGCATTTCACAAAATACAACATTCATTTATGATAAATTTCTCAGCAAACTGGAGTAGATGAAAACTTCCCTAACCTAATAAAGGGCATCAACAAAAATCCTACAGCTAACATCATACTTAGTGGTAAAAGACTGAGTGCTGGCCGGGCGCGGTGGCTCAAGCCTGTAATCCCAGCACTTTGGGAGGCCAAGACGGGCGGATCACGAGGTCAGGAGATCGAGACTATCCTGGCTAACGTGGTGAAACCCTGTCTCTACTAAAAAATACAAAAAAAAAACTAGCCGGGCAAGGTGGTGGGCGCCTGTAGTCCCAGCTACTCGGGAGGCTGAGGCAGGAGAATGGCGTGAACCCGGGAGGCGGAGCTTGCAGTGAGCCAAGATCGCGCCACTGCACTCCAGCCTGGGCAACAGAGCGAGACTCCATCTCAAAAAAAAAAAAAAAAAAAGAAAAAAGACTGAATACTTTCCCCCTGTGTTCAGGAACAAGGGAAGAATGTCTATTCTCACCATCCTTATTCAACATAGTATGGGAAGTCTTAGCCAGTACAACAAGCAATAAAAAGTTATAAAGGCCATTCATATTAAAAAGAAATAAACATAACTGTCCCTATTAATAGATGACATGATTGTCAATGTAGTTAATTCCAGGGAATCTACAAAAAATTCTTAGAACTAATAAAGGAGTTTCAGGATACAAGAAAAACACACAAATATCAATTGTATTTTTATATGCAAACAATGAATAACTGGAGACTGAACCATCATTTAAACCCCCAAAATGAAATTCTTTGGCACAAATCTAACAAAACTGTAGGATCTGTATGCTGAAAGCTACAAAAGGCTGATGAAAGAAATCAAGGGACCTAAACAAATGGAGAGACACCATAATCGTGGATTGGAAGACAACATAATAAAGATGCCAGTTCTCCCTGAAATAATCTGTAGATTTAATGGAATAGCTATCAAAATCTAAACAAAAACCTTTTTTGGTAAATTTAGATAAGCTGATTATAAAATGAATATGGAAGAATAGTTAAAACAATTTTGGAAAAAAAATAGCTGGAGGAAGCATATCACCCAAACTTAAAACTCACTGTCAAGACATGGTATTGGTAAACGGATAGACACATAGATCAATAGAACAGAGTGAAGAGAATTTAGAAGGAGACTCGCACAAAAGATGCCTATTTGATCTCTAACAAAGATGCAAAAACAATTCACTGGAGGATATTCTTTAAAAATGGTGTTGAGGCCGGGCATGATGGCTCATGCCTGTAATCCTAGCATTTTAGTAGGCCAAGGCAGGAGGATGCTTGAGGCCAGGAGTTCCAGACTGCAGTGAGCTATGTTCACACCACTGCACTCCTGCCTGGGTGACAGAGCAAAATCCTGTCTCTAAAAACAAAACAAAAGCTCAAAAATTAACCACAAGAAAAAAATAAAACCTCAATGGAAAAATAGGCCAAGTACTTGAACAGACCCTTCAAAGAAGATATGAGGATAGCAAGTTAGGCACATGAAAAGATGTTCAACCTCATTAAGCATTAGGGAAATGCAAATTAAAACAATGATGCGATACCACTACATACTTCTTAGAATGGCTAAAATAAAAGGTACTAAAAATGAGACTATCAAAATCAAAACCTTTTGCTCTGGAAGACTGTTAAAGTATGAAAATGCAGGCTCCAGACTGAGAGAAAATATTTGCAAAACCTGAAATATTTTGCAAAAACAAAATAACTAGTATCCAGGATCTACAAAAAATGCTCAGATCTCAATAGTAAAAACAGAATTTAACTAGAACATGGGCAAAAGACGTGAAGAGCCATTTTATGAAAATAACAGATGGAAATTAGCATATGAAAAGATGTTAAATATCACTAGCCATTAAGAGAATGCAAACTAAAACCACAATGAGATATCACTACATGACTATCAGAATAGCTAAAATAAAAAATAGTGACAACATCGAATGTTGGTGAGAGTACAGAGCAACTGGATCACTCATAGATTGCTAGTGGGAATGTAATATGTTAAGCCACTTTGGAAAACAGGTTGGTGAAAAAAGGCAACAGGCAACTCCTATATACTCCAGCAACTACACTCCTAAGCATTTATCCCAGATAAATGAAGACTTAACATTTATTTTAAAAACCTCCACATGAGGCCAGGCACTGTGGCTCATGCCTGTAATCCCAGCACTTTGGGAGGCCAAGGCGGGTGGTCACTTAAGGTCAGGAGTTTATGACCAGCCTGGCCAACATGGTGAAACCCTGTCTCTACTAAAATACAAAAATTAGCTGGGCGTGGTGGTGTGCACCTGTAATCCCAGCTACTCAGGAGGCTGAGGCAGGAGAATTGCTTGAACCCAGGAGGCAGAGGTTGTAGTGAGCCGATTGTGCCACTGCACTCCAGCCTGGGTGACAGAGCGAGACTGCCTCTCAAAAACAACCACCACCACCACCACCACCAAACAAAAACACCTGCACATGAATGTTCATATCATCTATATGTGTAATACTAAAACCTGGAAGCAATCCAGATATCCTTCAGTGGGTAAGTGTTTAACTATACCACGGACTATTACTCAAAAATAAAAAGTTATGGCCAGGTGCAGTGGCCCATGCCTGTAATCCCAGCACTTTGGAAGGCCAAGGTGGGCGGATTACAAAAATTAGTCAGGCATGGTGGCGGGCGCCTGTAGTCCCAGCTACTTGGGAGGCTGAGGCAGAAGAATGATGTGAACCTGGGAGGTGGAGCTTACAGTGAGCCAAGATAGCACCACTGCACTACAGCCTGGGTGACAGAGTGAGACTCCATCTCAAAAATAAATAAATAAATTAATTAATTAATTTTAAAAAGTTATAAACAATTGATATATACAATAATCTGGATGAATCTCCACAGAATTATGAGTGAAAAAAATCCAATACCAAAGGGTTATATGCTGTATGATTCCCTTTAGATAACTTTCTTGCATTGTTAAAATTGTAGAAGTGAAGAACATAATGATTGCTAGGGATTAAGAGGAGATAAGGACAGGAGGCAGGTAGTGGTGGCTGTAAAAAGACAACTTGGCCGGGCGTGGTGGCTCACGTCTGTAATCCCAGCACTTTGGGAGGCCGAGGCAGGCGGATCACAAGGTCAGGAGATCGAGACCATCGTGGCCAACACGGTGAAACCCCATCTCTACTAAAAAAAATTAAAAAAAAAAAATTTAGTTGGGCTTGGTGACGGGTGCCTGTAGTCCCAGCTACTTGGGAGGCTGAGGCCGGAGAATGGCATGAACCAGGGAGGCGGAGCTTGCAGTGAGCCAAGATCGCGCCACTGCACTCTAGCCTGGGCGACAGAGGGAGACTGTCTCAAAAAAGCAAAACAAAACAAAAACAAAAGCAAAAGACAACTTGAGGGATCTTTGTGGTGGTTAAAGTGTTCTCTATCTTGACTGAAACAATGCTGATATCCTGGTTGTGAGACTGTACCATAGTTTTGCAAGATATTACCATTTGGGGAAACTGAGTAAAAGGTACATGGGTTCTACCTGTTGTTGCTTACAAACGCATGTGAATCTATAATTATCTCAAAATAGAAAGTTTAATTTTAAAAATATTGACAATATCAAGTGCTCATGAGGATGTGGAGGAAATGAAATTCTTATGCTTTGCTGGTGGGGATGTAAAATAGTAGCAAAAACCACTCTGGAAAACAGTTTGGTGGTTTCTTATAAAGTTAAACATACACGTACCTTGTGACCAGCAATCCAGCTCCAGCTTAGTAAAATAAAAACTATGTTCACACAAAACCTGTGCATGAATGTTCATAGCAACTTCATTTGTGAGAGACCAAAACTGGAAACACAATCTCTATCCACAAGTGAATGGATTAACAAAAAGCTGCGATATATCCGTATAGTAGAATATCACTAAGCAATAAAAATTAACTATTGATACACACAACAATTTGCATGAATCTCAAAGGCATAATGCATAATGAAAGAAGCCAGCCTTTGAAATTTACATACTGTATGATTCCATTTATATGATGTGCTCAAAAAGACAGAATTATGGTGCTAAAGAACAGATCAATGGTTGCTAAGGGTTATAGATTGGCAGGGGGATGTGACTTTAAAAGCATGGCATGAGAGTTCTGGAGGTGATGGAACTGCTCTGCATCAATTGTGGTGGTGGTTATACAAATCTATATCTGTGTTTGTTTGTTTTGTTTTTTGTTTTTGAGATGGAGTCTCGCTCTGTCACCCAGGCTGGAGTGCAGTGGCACCATCTTGGCTCACTGCAACCTCCACCTCCTGGATTCAAGCAATTATCCTGCCTCAGCCTCCCAAGTAGCTGGGATTACAGGTGCACACCACCATGCCCAGCTAATTTTTGTATTTTTAGTAGAGATGGGGTTTTGCTATGTTGCCTAGGCTGGTCTCAAACTCCTGATCTCAATCAATCTGCCTGCCCAGGCCTCCCAAAGTGCTGGGATTACAGGCATAAGCCACCAGTCCCAGCCATGTGTGTTAAAATCAATCTGAGTATACACCAAAAGGGAAAAAAAGCCAATTTTATTATTTGATAATTTAGAAACAAATAAGTAAGTAAAGATTTAAAAAGTCATCTGTTTTCCCCAGTTAACAGTGCTGTACTAGAGTCGGATTTCAGCCACAACTTGTTTATGTTCTTGACCTCTTTTGTGCTATCCACAGCCTGCCTGATCACAAGCTTCAACCCTGCCTGCTGGGCCTCAGTAAAATAAAGAAGTGGAGGTGTTTAAAGACTATCTGGGGAACTATAAACTACTGTGAGTAAAGGATTTATAAAACCCATTCTATTTTTTGAGGATGAATTTGATCTTGGGTTAACTTTCTAGCTCTGTTTCCCTGGAAACCTTATAATGGTAGAATGGCAACTGTGTTACCAGGCAGAATTGCTTATGGTAAAAACGAGCCCAAATAGTATATTCCATCTGGACCAAGAGGACTGTGAATGAAAGATATATCCAGTTGGAAGCCCTACCTTTGGGATTCTCTGAGCATAGTGACTCTTACAACTGGACTTGTCCCTTGTGGGACTCTGGAAGCAATATTTATGGAACTGTTACAAGAGTTGTTGATTCCTATTCGGGAAACGAGTTTGTAAAGCCCAGATAAGCTCCCACACCTCTCTGTGGGATCTTGTTGTCTTGCATCTGAACTGCTACTTGGAAGACCAAAGAGTGGGCACTGGATTGCTTGTCACTTGCTGGAGAGATGCTGGCATGCTATGTTTCCTATCCTTTACCTTTTTCTTCTTTTTTGAGACAGGGTCTTGCTTTGTTGCCCAGGCTGGAGTGCAGTGGTGTGATCACTGCTCACTACAGCCTCGACCTCCTGGGCTCTGGTGATCCTCCCACCTCAGCCTCCAGAGTAACTAAGACTGCAAGCACAAGTCACCAGACCCCGCTAATTTTTGTATTTTTTTGTAGAGACAGAGTTTCACCATGTTAGCCAGGCTGGTCTGGAACTCCTGAGCTCAAGCAATCTGCCTGCCTTGGCCTCCCAAAGTGCTGGGATTACAGGCATGAGCCACTATGCCCAGCCTATCCTTCCCCTTTCTAGGTAAAACCAATGCCAAGTGAGATGTATTATAGTCATGAGTATGAAATAACTAGTTAAGGAAAAAAATAACAAAGAGTGGATGTTACAAGTACTCTGGAAAGCATTCAGGGGTCTAAACTAAACCAAGTCTTTTGGAACCACCCTGGAGACATTAGAAATCTGGCAGATAAGGGAACAAATGGTAATGCTGTGAATAAAATTCAATTTTTTTTTTCTATTCATCTAGCACAAGTAATTGTTTACCCTGGGCATGTGGACAAGGTCTGATACATTGTCTTTGGATGAACAGGCTTCATATCTTCCTTACCTTGGGGAACTTGCACAAGGCCAACACTTATACCAGCAAGTAAGTCTCCAAGAAGCCAATCTTTTAATCGATACATACACATCCATTCTAGGAAGGGAAAGATTGTAAGCATGCATCGTAGGAACCTGTGCCATGAGCAGCTGTGTGAGAGAAGAGCAGAGACTTGGTTAGTTTCTCCAAAGAAAATGCCCGCATAGCCAATAAAAGGCATTTGGCCCACATAGCCAAGAAAAAGCAGAGTCTTGTCAGCACTACTGACAGTTTGACATATTGGACCAGATAATTCTTTGTTGTGGGGCTGTCCTGTGCATTGCAGGATGTTTAGCAGCATCCCTCATCTCTACACATTTGATATCAGTAGAACTCCCTCCTTCAGCTGTGACAGCTAACAACAACATCTCCAGACATCGCCACATGTTCCCTGGGAGACTAAATCACCTTAGCTTCAGAACCAAGTGCTATGTATATGTCAAGAACTAAGCCATACACATCCAGCATGTAATCAGTTCTGTGTTTTCATAGGATGTTTGGGAAGAATTAAACCTACCAATTTTCCAGTAGAAAAATGGACTGCTGCTGTTTTCTCTTGATAAGGACAGTGTTTTGAGGTGTGACATTGATAGGCGGAAGGGCAGTTAACACATTCATGTCATTCCCAATTAGGAGAGTCCCCAAGTGCGAGGCAGGTGCACAAAGTGTGTTCTTTCTAATTATGACCCTCTGTGGAGGAGAGGAGAGCATGGCACTAAAATTTTTACCAAACATTTACTCTGGCCTTGACCTGTGCCACGCAGAAATTAGTAGAAAATACAGAATATGAAGTCCTGTGCTTAAGGACTTAGTTATGTAAAGAAACAACTTTATAAAATAAGACTTTATTATCCTTTAGCCCAGTAGATCTCAACTAGATGCAGTTTTGTTCCCCTGTGTACATGTGGCAATGTCCAGAGACTTTTTTTTTTTTGAGATAGAGTCTTGCTCTGTCGCCCAGGCTGGAGTGCAGTGGCACAATCTTGGCTCACTGCAGCCTCTGCCTCCCGGGTTCAAGCAATTCTCCTACCTCAGCCTCCTGAGTAGCTGGGATTACAGGCATGTGCTACCATGCCTGGCTAATTTTTGTATTTCAGTAGAAGTGGGGTTTCACCATGTTGGCCAGGCTGGTCTTAAACTCCGGACCTCAGGTGATCTGCCCGCCTCGGCCTCCCAAAGTGCTAAGATTACAGGCATAAGCCACTGTGCCTGGCCCAGAGACATTTTTGACTCTTGCAATTGGCAAGTGGGAAGAAGCTAAACATCACAGAATGCACAGACCAATTCTCCAAAAGAAAGAATTTTCTGGTCCAAAATGTCAATGATCCTGAGATTGAGAAAACCTGCTTTAACTTTCAGATCATCTAAAATGACAGAATCATCATTAATCAACCAGGAAAACCAATTTGGTTTTAAATTGCTTTTTGTTATTTAGATCTTAGCATGGGTTGAAAGCAAAAAGTATGAAGATTTTTTGTGTGTAAACTGAGCTAGATAATTGGGATTTGACTACAACAACAAATATAACTTTAACGTAGTCAGGGCTGAAGTGCGTGCTCAGACAAGTAATTTTACATATGTTTTACTCTCACAACTATGGGCATTACTATTGCTAAGGTAATTAATGCCAAATAAATATGACTTTACCAAGGTCACAGGAATGAGCAGAGATGGGGCTAGAAACAAGGTCCTTGATTTTAGCTCAGTGTTCTAGCCACTCTCCTGCCTCCAAATTTCCTGTTGGCAGCTGTGAAATGCTGCTTGACAGCCATGAGCAAGACCATTGGTTTGGAAGGAACATCACATTGCTGTTCTTAGGAGAGTCCCTGGGTGTGTGGCAGGTGTACAAAGTATGCTCTTTCTAATTATGAGCCTCTGTGGAGGAGAGTAGAGCATGACACTGGAACAGTTTGTTCCTTCACCTCATTCAGTCTCCCTTCCTCTCTGTGTGTCACTTAGGGAAAGACCAGCCAGCCACCCAAGGCAAAGTCATCAAAGCTCTTCCCCATGGTGAAAAATACAATGGACATGGAGTGATGAGGCTTTAAGAGTGACAGGAACTAAGGAGGGAATTAGAGGAATGGAAGTTGAAGCTGATGGGGAAACAGTATTAGCATTTAGACATGAATCTGGATTTCAGTTAAGACATCTTAAAAGTGAGAAATAGAAGAATCAAAATGAAAGCACAGAGGAGATTTTGATAAGAGGGGGGATTTGCAGTTGTTAAAGAGGAAGAAAATGAGGAAAGATATTAAGAGGTTTTCTGCAGAAAGAAAGAGATGGGGTTAAAATATTATTTTATTTACATTAAAAAACTCACTTATGGTCAGGCGCGGTGGCTCATGCCTGTAATCCCAGCACTTTGGGAGGCTGAGGTGGGCGGATCACAAGGTCAGGAGTTTGAGACCAGCCTGGCCAATATGGTGAAACCCCATCTCTACTAAAAATACAAAAATTAGCCAGGTTTGTAGTCCCAGCTGCTTGGGAGCCTGAGGCAGAAGAATCACTTGAACCTGGGAGGTGGAGGTTGCAGTGAGCTGAGATAGTGCCACTGCACTCCAGCATGGATGACACGGTAATACTCCATCTCAAAAAGAAAAAAAGAAAAAAAAGAAGAAAAAAAAACCTCATTTATCTAGTGCTATTTCCTAGTTGCTTTACAAATACTCTTTAAAACCTCATAATCACTTTATAAGGCAGGTACTATTATCATGTTGATCTTACAGAAAAGGAAACTGAGGCACAGCAGGGTTGAATAGCTTACCTAAGGTCACACAGCTGAGAAGCAGCAGGACTAGTATTCAAAATCAGGCAGCCTGGCTTCAGAATTGTGCTTTTTTTTTTTTTTTTTTTTGAGATGGAGTCTCACTCTGTAGCCCAGGCTGGAGTGCAGTGGCGCAATCTCAGCTCACTGAAACCTCTGCATTCTGGTCTCAATTCTCCTGCCTCAGCCTCCCGAGTAGCTGGGATTACAGGCACACGCCACCATGCTCAGCTAAGTTTTGTATTTTTAATAGAGATGGGGTTTCACCATGTTGGCCAGGCTGGTCTTGAACTCCTGACCTCGTGATCTGCCAGCCTCAGCCTCCCAAAGTGCTGGGATTACAAGCATGAGCCACTGTGCCCAGCTAGAACTGTGCTCTTAACTACTGTGCTGTGCTACTTTTCTGGTCAAAATTCAGAAGTGGAGAGAAACGTATGTTTTAGAAGTAGGGAGTAACAGTTGCTAGAAAGCTTATGGGAGGCAGAATGGGTCAGATTTAAGTGTCTGGATGGCAAGTCTAAGAAAGGTAGAAAGGAGTTAGGTTGAAATTTCACTGGGAATAATTTTTTATAATGAGGGTAAAGTTAGGGGAAAAGACCATCATTTTATAGAGACAAAGCCAATGTTGCCCCCAAATACCCTCTTTGGCACATGTCCCCGGATCCATCATGGAGCAGAGGAAGTGAGAGGACTAGAGAGGGATATCCAAGAGCACAACTTACAAAAGGCAGGATGTGGACAAAGGAAAATGTTTCAAGGAAGGGACAGTCTGCATCAGGGCTGTGTAGGGACCTTCCACAATTGTCACCAACATGCCAACATACCAACATGTGCCAATTGTGGGTGATAAACCAGGGGACAAGAAGGACTAGTAAATGTGACGACAACTTGAGTAATGACGATTGCTATAATGATGTAGGTCATGAAGGATTCTTTTTTTTTTTTCTTTTTGAGATAAGTCTCACTCTGTTGCCAGGCTGGAGTACAGTGGCATGATCTCAGCTCACTGCAGCCTCTGCCTCCCAGGTTCAAGTGGTTCTCCTGCCTCAGCCTCTCGAGTAGTTGGGACTACAGGCGCATGCCACCAAGCCCAGATAATTTTTGTATTTTTAGTAGAGACGGGGTTTCACCATGTTGGCCAGGATGGTCTCAAACTCTTGACCTCAGTGATCCACCCGCCTCGGCCTCCCAAAGTGCTGGGATTACAGGTGTGAGCCACTGCACCCGGCCTGGATTCTTAACCTGAGGTTTGTGGACCCCCAAGGGATCTGTAGATAGTATTTGGGGATATATGTGAAGTTACGTAGGAGAACTTATATCTTTACTTCACTAACCTCTTTAGCATTTCCTTCAATTTTGAATGTTGGCAACAAACCACAATAGTATCAGCAGAACTTGACTTTGTCACCAGTAGAAATCACAAACATTTCTATATACATTACAATTGCTAAGGAGATTTGAAATATTAGTTACATTCATCACTACTTTGAAATTATGGTAGTTATTAGACCTATATTGCCGGGCGCGGTGGCTCAAGCCTGTAATCCCAGCACTTTGGGAGGCCGAGACGGGTGGATCACGAGGTCAGGAGATCGAGACCATCCTGGCTAACACGGTGAAACCCCGTCTCTACTAAAAAATACAAAAAATTAGCCGGGCGAGGTGGCAGGCGCCTGTAGTCCCAGCTACTCGGGAGGCTGAGGCAGGAGAATGGCGTAAACCTGGGAGGCAGAGCTTGCAGTGAGCTGAGATCCGGCCACTGCACTCCAGCCTGGGCGACAGAGCGAGACTCTGTCTCAAAAAAAAAAAAAAAAAAAAAAAAAAAGACCTATATTATTAAATAACAGAATTTTGGTATTTTTGATATTTAGATAACTGTATTTCAATGTAACTGGTTTTCCTTATAATCCTGCTTATTTTATGCACTAAAAAATTATTTGGCCAAGACCATTTACTAGGTGAAGACAATCTCTTTAACAAATTGTCCTGGGAAAATGGAATATCTATATGTAAAAGAATAAAGCTGGACCTTTACCTTACACTATATACAAACATTACTTCAAAAAGGACCAAAGACCTAAATTTAAAAGCTAAAACTATAAAATTCACAGAAGGAAACATAGATGAAAATATGCACCATCTTGGCCCAGAGCAGTGGCTCACGCCTGTAATCCCAGCACTTTGGGAGGCCGAGGCAGGCAGATCATGTGAGGTCAGGAGTTCGAGACCAGCCTGGCCAATTTGATGAAATCCCATCTCTACTAAAAATACAAAAATTAGCCGGGCATGGTGGCGTGCACCTGTAGTCCCAGATACTCGGGAGGTGAGGCAGGAGAATTGCTTGAACTTGGGAGGTGGAGGTTGCAGTGAGTGGAGATTGCGCCACTGCAAAAAAAAAAAAAAAAAAAAAAAAAAAGAAAAAGAAAAGAAAAGAAACAAAGAAAAGAAAATATGCATGATCTTGAATGATCTTGAATTTGATAATAGTTTCTTAAATATGGCACAAGAAGTCCAGGCAACAAAAGAAAATACAGAAAAATTGGATTTCATCAAAATTAAAAACGTTTCTACATCAGACAGGTGTGGTAGTTCACACCTGTAATCCCAGCACATTGGGAGGCTAAAGCGGGCAGATCACCTGAGGTCAGGAGTTTAAAACCAGCCTGGCCAACTTGGGGAAACCCCATCTCTATTAAAAATACAAAAATTACCTGGGCGTGGTGGCATGTGCCTGTAGTCCCCACTACTCGGGAGGCTGAGGCAGGAGAATTGCTCAAACCCGGGAGGCACAGGTTTCAGTGAGCGGAGACTGTGCCATTGCACTCCAGCCTGGGCAACAAGAGTGAAACACTGTCTCAACAAAACAAAACAAAACACCAAAAAACTTTTCTACATCAAAGGACACTATCAACAGAGTGAAACCTACAGAATGGGAGAAAATATTTACAAATTATGTAAGATTTACAAACATATATCTGATAGAAGTTTAATATCCAGAATATATGAAGAACTCCTATAACTCAACAACAAAAAGACAACCTAATTTTACAAAGGACAAAGGAAATGAATAGACATTTCTCCAAAGAAGGTAAATAATTCACCAATAAACACACCAAAAGATACTCATCATCTTTAGTCATCAGGAAAATGCAAAACAAAAGCAAAAACAGAAAACCACGATGAGATATCATTTCATACCTAATAAGTTGGCTATAATTAAAAAAATGGAAAATAACAAATGTTGGAGAGGACATGGAGAAATTGTACGTTGCCAATGAAAATGTAAAGTGGTGCAGCTACTGTGGAAAACAGTTTGGCCGTTCCTTAAAAAGTTAAATTTACCACAGATTTATGATGTGATTCAACAATTCTAGTCCTAGTTATATCCCTAAACAGATTCAAACAGATCTTCTGTGCCAATGTTCATGGCAGCATTATTTACAGTAGCCTAACGGTGGTAGAAACAACTCAGATGCCCATTAATGAATGGATAAACAAAATGTGGTATATAAATACAAGAGAATATTATTCAGCCATAAAATGAAATGAACTTCTAATACGTGCTACAATAGGGATGAACCTTGAAAACATTACGCTAAGTGAAAGAAGTCAGACACAAAAAGACAAACATATTGTATGATTCTACTTAAATGAAATAGCTAGAATAGGCAAATTTGTAGAGACAGAAAGCAGAAGAGAGGTTACTTGGGCTGAGGGGAGGGGAAATGGGGAATTATTGCTTAACAGAATTTCTGTTTGAGGTGATGAAAAAGTTTTGGAAATAGATAGCGGTGGTGGTTGCACAACATTGCTAATGTCAATCATGCCACTGAATTGTATATTTAAAAATGGTTAAAATAGCCAATTTTATGTGAGACGTATTTCATTGCAATAAAAAACATTTTAAAAATTATTCTGAAAGAGGTTGATTAACTTTATCAGACTGCTAGGAGGTTCAAAGCACAAAAACAGGCTAAGAGCCCCTGTACTGCAGGACCTAGCCAGTCACAGTGGGTATCAGAGGTGGTGGTGGTAGACTCTACCTTGATGACCATGAGTACCACCATGTGGGCACTGCTGGATATGAGACTAGAAGAATCTCATTCCCCTACCATTCATCAGTCCACCATGGCTATCTTATTTATTTATTTATTTTGAGACGGAGTCTTGCTCTGTTGCCCAGGCTGGAGTGCAGTGGCACAATCTCGGCTCACTGCAACCTCCGCCTCCCAGGTTCAAGCAATTCTCATGCCTCAGCCTCTTGAGCAGCTGGAATTACAGGCACGTGCCACCACACCCAGCTAATTTTTGTTTTTTTTAGTAGAGACGGGGTTTCACCATGTTGCCCAGGTTGGTCTAAACTCCTGGACTCAAGTGATCTGCCTGCCTTGGCCTCCTGAAGTGCTGGGATTACAGGTGTGAGCCACTGTGTCTTGCTGGCTATCTTATTTTTGGTCAGGAGTCTGGTAGTCGTGGTTGATTGAACAATGGAATTATGAAATATCCTCCTTAGATACTGTAGGGACACCCAAGATCTTTATGCCCAGGAAGTTTACAATCAAAAAGGTACTACAAGACAAACCACAAAAATGACTGAAGAAAAATTACACAATCAACTACAGGATTCTGATTACAGGAACTCAAACAAGAAAGAGAAGTGGACACCAAAGGAGTCAGGTTAGGTTTCAGTCCTGCCCCGCTCGGTGGCGGCTGAATGATCGGACACACGCACCGGCACTGGACGCGGTGTGTGAAGGTGGTGATGTTGATGTTCATGTTCCCGGATGAGGAGGCCTTCCTTTTGTGTTCCTGTTGAAAGGTCTCCTCATTGTATACTTCACGTTTAACATCATATGGGAATGAGCTTTGCCTGGACTTAGAGCTGAAGCCAGAGATGGCGCTCCTCTCTAGTTGTGCCATTCCTGGATGAGTGGGAAGAGATCAAATAAAAAAGCATTTTCAGTAATCCAGATCCTCAGCGTATTTTTGAGGAAATAAAATTCCTATATAATAATGTTTTACACTTTCATAGCATCTTTCAGTTGTACAAAACTCTTTCTCAATGTTGTATAATTTTATGTGTATTCTTTTCATTTTTCAAATGGAGACAACAAAACCCAGAAGTTTAAACAGTCTTTGCTATTTGATACTTATTAGAGCCAGGACTAGAACCCAGGTGTCCTGGTGGGAGGCCTAGTTTTCTTTATATTCAATTGCGTTGATATGTTGTAGGAAAATGATCAAGAGATAGACAGTATTAATCAACAATTTTCACTGAAAATGCTCACTATCCAGCATATATGAAGAAGTCCATATGAAGGGTTAAGTGCTCAATACAAGTCTTCTAACTCCTTCTCTAAAATAGCAGCCATCATTACCCCTTTACCTTTTACTTTTCTTCACAGCACTTGCCAGCACCTGATTCATTATTTGTCTGTTTGTCCACTGTCTGTTTCCCCCACAAAATGTAAGGCCAGGGGCTGGGCGCAGTGGTTCACATCTGTAATCCCAGCACTTTGGGAGGCCGAGATGGGTGGATCACGAGGTCAGGAGATTGAGACCATCCTGGCTAACAAGGTGAAACCCCATCTCTACTAAAAATACAAAAAATTATCTGGGCATGGTGGTGGGCGCCTGTAGTCCCAGCTACTCAGGAGGCTGAGGCAGGAGAATGGCGTGAACCAGGGAGGCGGAGCTTGCAGTGAGCTGAGATCCGGCCACTGCACTCCAGCCTGGGCAACAGAGCCAGATTCCGTCTCAAAAAAAAAAAGTAAGACCAGGAGGCAGGACTGTGACTATCCACAGCAGCAGCCCCAGGACCCAAAATAATGGTTTTCACTTAGCAACTTAGCAGGCCCTTAACAAATATTTCTTGAATGACTGCCAAGTATACAGTTAGTGGCCTCACGGTGTAGCAGAAAAAGCTACAGAAGTTTGAGACTAGACTGGGCAACATGGTGAAACTCTGTCTCTACTAAAAATAGAAACAAAATTAGCTGGGCATGATGGCATGGGCATGTAGTACTAGCTGCTCAGGAGGCTGAGGTGGGAGGATCACCTGAGCCCAGCAGGTGGAGGTTGCAGTGAGCCAGAATCGCACCACTGTACTCCAGCCTGGGTGTCAGAGCAAGACCCTGTCTCAAAAAGAAAAAAAAAAAAAAATTCGGCCGGGTGCGGTGGCTCACACCTGTGATCCTAGCACTTTGGGAGGCCAAGGCAGGTGGATCATGAGGTCAGCAGATTGAGACCATCCTGGCTAACATGGCGAAACCCCATCTCTACTAAAAATACAAAAAAAAAAAAAAAAAATTAATCGCGCATGGTGGCGGGTGCCTGTAGTCCCTGCTACTCGGGAGGCTGAGGCAGGAGAATGACATGAACCCGGGAGGTGGAGCTTGCGGTTAGCCAAGATCACACCACTGCACTCCAGCCTGGGCGACAGAGCAAGACTCTATCTCAAAAAAAAAAACAAAAAAACAAAAAGAAAAAGAAAATATATCTATATTATCCTGCTTTTTAAAAAGATTGAAAAGATAGAGTAAATGAGGATGGATAGGGATCCATCTCTGGGAGAAAGTATAACCATTCTTAATAATCTATGTTTTTGAACAATAAGAAAAACATAAACTCTAAAATTCTTCCACATAAATGTAGAAAAGCATATGTATAAACCACATACCTATAAAATATATTGGTAAACCCTCAAATTATATAGATTACGCAATTATATAGATGATGGGTGATGCCACACATAAGTTTAATGTGTCAGCAACTTTGTTTTCCTTCAGAACAATCATCATCATCGTCATCATCACCAACATTTATTGGGCATTTATCCTATGCCATGCATTGCACTAGATTTTTTCACAAGTTATGTCATTAAATTTCCACAATAATACCAGTACTACTATTTCTTTCATTTTACAGGTGTAAAACTAAGATTTTAGAAAACGTCAGTAATTGGGCCATAGTTATATATTGTATTTTTACCCTCAAAGCATTGCGTAGAAGTAGTATGCTGTATAACAACCATGAACTAAAGATCACAAATTCACTAAACCATTGAGGTGACTGGGGAATACATAAGAGGATGGGAGAGGTATTTTACAATATGTCACTTAAGATAATTAGTGCTTCATGTCTCTCAGAAAAAGAAAAAAAATGTAAGGAATTCCGCCCCCCACCCCGCCTTTCTTTCCCCACACATAGGAATACAGACCCAATCTTCCTTACTTTCCCCATATAATTGTCCAGTGTACTTCCATGAGTAGTCTCTTTGTTCCCAGTAACCTAAACAAGCCTAATTAGTCTGCTAATGACAAAACTGATATCCTGGGTCACATCGAGAGTCTAGAACCCAACATTTTGTTCTGAAAGTGAAATTAAAGCAGGATTGGTATAAAATAGGCAAAATATGACCGTCAAGGAGTGGTGGGAACGGTGGGGCTGGCAAAGGCAGCAGAAGCTGCTTAGCTCCAGCCATTCTTGCCATTGGTCAATGTGGGGCCCGGAATAGCTTAGATCTGATCTTTTCCAGGAGAAGCCATAATGCCAGATTTTTATGTGGAATCTTCTGACTTTTAAATGTTGTCAATTACTTTACATATGTTTACATATACATCTACATATGTATGTATATGTATATTTTTTATTTTTTATTTTTTTGGAGATGGAGTCCAGCTCTGTCACCAAGGCTGGAGTGCAGTGGTGCAATCTTAGCTCACTGCAACCTCCACCTCCCAGGTTCAAGCAATTCTCCTGCCTCAGCCTCCCAAGTAGCTGGGATTACAGGCGTGCGTCACCACACCCGGCTAATTTTTGTATATTTGGTAGAGACGGGGTTTCGCCATGTTGGCCAGTATGGTCCTGAACTCCCTATCTTAGGTGATCCTCCCGCCTTGGCCTCCCAAAGTGCTGGGTTTACAGGCGTGAGCCACCGCGCCAGGCCTATTTAAAGTCTTTCAGCAGAAGTAGTAATACGCACAGAGATGCGCTTTGGGAAGATGAAATGTGCCAGTGTTGTGTTCTAGAGCTGAGCTGTCCAGTATGGTAGCCACTGGTGACATGTGCCTATTTAAACTTAAAATAAAAAATTCAGATCCTCAATTATACTAGCTAGATTTCAAGGGCTCAACAGCCATATGGCTAGTGGTTACCTTACTAAACAGTGCAGATATAAAACATTTCCATCATCACAAAAAGTTGTTGGACAGTGGAGATAGGAGAGACTGAGGCAAAACAGCCAATTGGAGACCATTAATATTATGATAATCTAGGAGAGGTTATCAAGTCATAAACTCCTACAACCACAGTGAGGATGGCCAGGAGGAGCAGGTGGAAAGTTGTCTTTAAGGAACTCCAACAAATGTCTGGCTAACAGCAGCAAGGGTAAACACATGGTTTCCTTATTATTGTTTTTTAAGTAATTTTCTTTGGAATTTCTCCAGCTCCATTATGTCTTTCTTGATTGATTTCATGTACTAGCAGGACCCTTCCCAAGAAGATGCAATGACCAGAAACTCCTACTGTTGAGTAGGCCCCACTTAGCAAGACCTACTGAATCAGAAACTCTGGGGCCATCAGTCTGTTTTAAGAAGCTGTCCAGACTGCAGGGCCCCCAGAGTTTCTGATTCGGTAGGTCTTGCTAGGTAGAAAAAAAAGCAAAGAAGCTGTCCAGGTGATTCTGATAAAAATTAAAGTATGAGTACCACTATAAATATAGTGGATTATCTTTCATGAGCCTTTCAGTGCTAAGTTTGGGGGCCCTGTTAAAATACAAGCACTTTTGGCCTAGCTCTTTCACCCTCCATAGTACCCTTATCTATCCATCCATCCATTCATCCATCCATCCATCCATCCATTTATCTAATTATTTACATTATCTGTGTTCAGAGTGTTTTAAAAGTAAAAAATAGGCCAGGCATGGCTCACTGGCTCATGCCTGTAATCCCAGTACTTTGGAAGGCCGAGGCGGTTGGATCAACTGAGGTCAGAAGTTTGAGACCAGCCTGGCCAACATGGCGAAACCCCCTCTCTACTAAAAATACAAAAATTAGCTGGGTGTGGTGGTGTGCCTGTAGTCCTGGCCACTCAGGAGGCTGAGGCAGAGAATTGCTTGAACCCGGGAGGCAGAGGTTGCAGTGAGCCAAGATGGAACCACTGCATTCCAGCCTGGGAGACAGAGCAAGACTCTGTCTCAAAAAAAAAAAAAGTCAGGAATAAAAAGTTTAAATACAATCCAATTTTATGGCTATTGACCCAAATGATATGAAATCTTGAAAGCTAGTTTAGTTCCAGGAATATCTTCCCCCTGAACTTTCTTATGTTTTCTATAATCATGTAAAGGCTAAATTCACTTCCAAAATTTCAAAATAAGCATTTGTAATTCCATCAGAAACAACCCTAAGCGTGTTACTACCTAGGTTTTTATGGAGAATGTATTGGGAATACAGAAAAAGTATAAGCAAAGAGCCTGGCCTTTAGATCCTTTAGTCACTTTGAATAGCGGCTAGGGATGACTAATAAGATGACAGTCCTTAAGTGGATGACCACTGGACACATAGGACAACCACCTTCCGTGCAATGTGGAGACTGTAACACGGTGTGTTGGAGAGATGCTCATTATTGGGGTGGGGGTGCTGGAGAAGGCTTCACAGGGGCCCCTGACACATCAATAGCATTTGACATGAAAAGAAAGGGGCAAGGAGGTGGGGGTGGGGATTCAGTCACAGGGAATAAAATGAACAAAAGCAGTGAGGTCTGAAAGGAGGAGGAACGGCCGGCCGGGAAGTCAGGCCTCGGGAGGAAATGGATGGGATAGGCGGTGGGGTGCAGGTAGCACATCAGTTCTGGGGCTTTTGACAATATAGACAGGAGAATTTGAAAGGATGCAGCTTGCAAAACGCACACACTGTCTCTTGTCATTGCCATCCACACGGCCTTTGAAAGTAGAGACAATACCTGAGAGATAAGCTCCCAGGGACGACTGTCATTCATTCATTCCACAGATACTGACTGAGCGCCTGCGGCGTGCCTGGCTCTGCGGCATACCTGGGTACCTGCCGGTGACAGACGCAGCCCCCGCGATGGGACCCGCTGTGGCCTCGCCGCTCACCCCCTGCAGCCCCCGGCGCCCGGGCGTCTCCCGGCAGCGGCTCACCTGGCTCCTTGGCGGGGGCGGGAGTGCGAGCGCTGGGATCCCACACGGCTCCCGCCTGGCTGGCGGCGCTGCGGACGCTGATACCGGCGGTTCCCTAGCCGTTGTGGCCTAGCCCGCGGACGTTCCGGGCGGGCAGAAGATGAGAGTGGGGGAGGGGACGAGGAAGGGGAGCATGAACAGCTGGGCTAGGGAGCCGGGAAAGGGGTACCTAGGTCGCCCTCCTCATACCTGAGTCGTGGGAGCCCCTTGGTACTTGGTAAACCTGGGTACCGAAGCTCCTACTCTCTCTGAGGTTTTACTATTCTTGATCGAGGGCCAATTTGGTGCCAGTCCTCGTGCCCTGAACATACAGCAATGCACATGTGTACTGCACAGACGGTAATTCACTATCGTCTCCGGAAGACTTAGCCTTCCTCAGGTCAGAAGCGGTAAAAGGAAATGGAGGCTAGGAGGGTTACCCAGGTCTCCAACCATAGGCTTTCTGCCCCACAGGCCTGGCTCTCCCCACTGGATGACACCTTCCTGCCCAGATCGTCGGCTCTGGATGCAGACATGCCGTCTGCACTCACTCCCTTTACCCTCCTCCCACCCTATCCCTGTCCCTATCACTGTCTCTCACTCCACCTTGTATTCCTGCTTGGCCCAGTTACAGTTTTACACTTGTTTGTTTGATGACTGTGTTGATGTCTACCTTATTATACACTTTGTGTATTCCTTTTTGTAAATAATCTTAGCCCTATGAGGGCAGGGATTTTTATCCCTTTCATTAACTGTTTTATTATGAGTGCCTACAACATTGTGGTGGACATAGGAAGTGTTCAATGAATTTGTGTTGAATGATTGCCTTCCCATTGACTGTAAGCTCCAGGCAGACAGCAACTGTAGTTTTTAATCACTTTTTAACTACAAGTGCTTGGCACCTAGTAGGCATTTAATACACATTGGTTGAATGAGTGTATGAATATACTGCTTACTTTATCTTTACCCTTCCATTCACCCTCACCTCATTATCCCAATTTGTAGGATAAAAATGTGCATTTCTGAGGATTCCTACTTCCAAGCTTCCTCCTCACCCCTTGTAACCATTCCCTCATTCCCTCGATCCCCCCAACCCCATCCCTCATTTCTTCACAACCATGTTTTTGCTCTTACTTCCCCTTCACCCTCCATTACTTCTTAGAAAGCTTCCTAGCCTCCCTAGTTTGGAACATTCTCAAGCATCATGTTTTTGTAGATAAGAGAATTCCAGCTAAGCTACATTGGATCCAAAACAGCTTTCCATGAATCACCCATGACTCTGTTTTTTGGTTTTATATTGCTTTCCTTGAGGAGGACTGATAATCCTGTACCACTTCTTAAATTGAAATCATGGTCATTGTTCACAATTTTTTCAACAAATACTTATGGGACATGTTTTATGTTATAGACATTGTGCTAGATATTGGGACAAGATAGGCAAAGTCTGAGCCCTCCAAGGTGTGTATGACAGAAAATAGAATAATCACAGGAAATGTTGAGAAATGTCCTGGCTTGGACCTAGTTATTTCTAATACAAGAAACTAAGACAATGATGCAGGATCTGATTCTTCTGCTCATTGTAACAAGCTTTAGCATAGGTGTAGGTTGATAATGGATGTAGGCATGGGGTTATAATGCCTTGCCCATTCACATTTATCTTGTTTAGTTTTTACAAATGACTCTGTTAGTCGGGAATGCAGGGCAGGAATTCTCTCGTAGAAGCTGGAACTAAGGTTCAGGAAAGGTCAGTTGACTTGCCTAAATTCGATGAGACTTCTGCCCTCTTCTCCTTACTCGAAAGGCGTGAGTTGAATGCTTAAAATCCTCTTCACTGATGGCTCTTCAGGATAGGAGTCAGTTTCAAATCTTCAGTGTAATGGTTTTTTAAATGCTTCTCAAAGGGAGATATCAGACTTTCCTGAATCAGAATTACCTAAGATGTATTATAAAAATACATGCTCTTGATGCCTTCCTCTGACCTACCCAATTAGACTCCCTGTGAGTCCTGGGAACTTGCATCTTAAACTCCCAGGGTGATTTTTCTGCATGTAAGTTTAAGAACTATTAGGAGAGTTTGAATGGAAAGCCTCAGCCTTTTTTTTTTTTCTTTTTCTTTTTTTTTTTTTTTGAGACGGAGTCTCCTTCTGAGGCCAGGCTGGAGTGCAGTGGCGCGATTTTAGCTCACTGCAACCTCCGCCTCCCGGATTCAAGCAATTCTCCTGCCTCAGTCTCCCGAGAAGCTGGAACTACAGGCTCAAGCCACCATGCCCAGCTAATTTTTGTATTTTTTAGTAGAGACGGGGTTTCACCATGTTGGCCAGGATGGTCTCTATCTCTTGACCTCGTGATCCGACCGCCTCGGCCTCCCAAAGTGCTGGGATAACAGGCGTGAGCCACCGCGCCCAGCCCCTGGAAAGCCTCAGCTTTGATGCAGGGTTAACATTTGCCTTTGGGACATATTTCGTCAGCATCTCGAAGAGTAACCCACATGTAGAGTAACCCATATGTCCTTGAGCAGATGGGAATGCAACAGCCTTCTGGCCAGAACCTGTCTCTCACTTTTTTTTTTTTTTTTTTTTAATTTGAGACGGAGTTTCGCTCCTGTTTCCCAGGCTGGAGTGCAATGGCGCGATCTCGGCTCACCACAACCTCCGCCTCCCGGGTTCAAGCGATTCTCCTGCCTCTGCCTCCCGAGTAGCTGGGACTCCAGGTGCGCGCCACCACGCCCAGCTAATTTTGCATTTTTAGTAGAGACGGGGGTTTCTCCATTTTGGTCAGGCTGGTCTCGAACTCCCGACCTCAGGTGATCCGCCCGCTTCGGCCTCCCAAAGTGCTGGGATTACGGGCGTGAGCCACCGCGCCCTGCCACCTGTCTCTTTTTCATGCAAGTGTTTTTTGGAATTTGGGGGTTCAGCTGAGCAGGTGCTCCGCTGCTGGTAACTACTCGCAGTTAAAGATCTTTTGACTCTTTCCCCGACACGCTATTTGTCACTGTCGTTTTCCACCACAGAGCCAGGTATTTGCCCTGCCGGCCACGGTGGGGCGCGCGCGGCGTGTGCTGCCCGCTTATCTCTTCCTTCCCTGGTCCGCCTTCGCGCCCTTAAGGAGACAGTCCCTGGGAGTTTCTGCCTTTGGGCTCCAGTTGTTGCTCTCTTCTCGCGAGAACTGCTCCTCCCATCCTCTCCTCTCACGAAGCCCCGCCCGCGAAGAGGTTCCATATTGGGTAAAATCTCGGCTCTCGGAGAGTCCCGGGAGCAGTTCTCGCGAGAGTACTGCGGGAGGCTCCTGTTTGCTGGCTGTGGAACCGCGACCACTGGAGCCTCAGCGGGCGCAGCAGCTGGATCCGGAGTACTGCGACGCAGCTCGGAGTCGGCCTTGTAGGGACGAAGGTGCAGGGAGATCGCGGCGGGCGCAGCCTTGAGCGCCGGAGCGCGTCCCTGCCCTTAGCGGGGCTTGCCCCAGTCGCAGGGGCGCATCCAGCCGCGGCGGCTGACAGCAGCCGCGCGCGCGGGAGTCTGCGGGGTCGCGGCAGCCGCACCTGCGCGGGCGACCAGCGCAAGGTCCCCGCCCGGCTGGGCGGGCAGCAAGGGCCGGGGAGAGGGTGCGGGTGCAGGCGGGGGCCCCATAGGGCCACCTTCTTGCCCGGCGACTGCCGCTGGAAAATGTCTCAGGAGAGGCCCACGTTCTACCGGCAGGAGCTGAACAAGACAATCTGGGAGGTGCCCGAGCGTTACCAGAACCTGTCTCCAGTGGGCTCCGGCGCCTATGGCTCTGTGTGGTGAGTGTCGCCGGGCCTGGGGCCGCTGTGGGCAGGGTGGCCCCTCGCGCCCGAGAGCCAGGCCTGCACCACTGCTCTGCGTTGCGTCAAGTGGCAGGAATTTTCCTCGGGGGAGGGCATTGCTGCCCCTTCGAGCTCTGCCTGTTCTGCACCTCCTGCACCCCTCGCCCTGCACTCACGCGGGTATTGCGGTCCACCGTGTGCAGCGCTCAAGTCCGCTGCGAGAGGTAGGTGGTGGTGCTGGAGCTCGGTTCTGGCTAGCACCCTGCGCCTTCGCCTCTCGGAAGGTTGCTGCTCGGCGGCAGGCACCGGGGGAAGGGCTGCTTCCTTGGGGGTCTCCCTCCCGACCTGGAGCAGAAGGACCCTCTCCCGCGATGCGCCCACGCTGTGGCGCCGGACCCTGTCCTCTGAGCAGACAAGCTTGGGGAGCTGCTGGGAGAAGCAGAAGGGCAGAGCCCAACCCGAAGACTGCGGTCATCTAAACAAAACTGACCAGGAAGGGAGCTCTCTCCGGGCCTTTTTTTTTTTTTCCCCCAAACCTCTGTCGAAATCCCATCTCGAGAAGTGTTCTTTTTGAAATCGCACTTGAATTAGCAGCGATCCATAGAGCTTAAAATACCGACTTTATCTCGGTGAACACTGTGCCAGCTTGAGTGGTGTGTTTCCGATTCGGTTGAAAGCGTATTTCCTTTCTGTGGAGGGGCGGCGGTGGTAGTGCCTGCAAGAACGCTGCAGCTTGAGAAACTGGCAGTCTCACTGATTAGTCACATACCACTGCTCATTTAAGTATTGTTCGACAAAACAGTTTTTTCATTTGGAGCAAGAAAGATTCAGATCTGTAAGGCGCCCTCAAGATCAAAAAATTATTAACAGTGCTAGGAGGTATTGTAAACATTTTTTGAGATAATTCCTGCGAATACTGTGTTTTAAAAGTCCCTTTCAGAGTTTGCAGGGATTTATCTAGTTATCTGCATTTATGGCCTGAGGTACACGATGGTTTTCGTAAGAATATGGAACCACATAGAAAAGGAAGGGAAGAGATACTTTTTAGCTTTAATTTACACCGTGAGTGTGTTTTAAATTAAGTCGATACCATGTAATTTCCAGACCTGAAATATTTCACTAACTGCTCTCTAATTTTCAAGGCTTTATACCCTGTATTTTAGATTTTCTATAATTTAAAAGCTACGGATCTGAAACTAAATATCAGATTTAACTGTTAGCTTTTTCTGTGTTTTAGTAATTCGTATTGTATGCGTCATTTGAAAAGGGGCCTGTAAAATCGTTTTTTGTTTTGGAACAAATTCCAGGCTTTGGATGTGTTAATCTTTAAATATGATTTCTGTGTTTCCCAAAGTCACATCATGAATTTCCTGTTTGGTAGAATCTTCTGGGTAATTGAGATTGTGCAATTGTGTCCAGTAACAGATCATATTGCAATTTCTAGTTCAAGCTGCTTAAGTTATGTTGCAGATGGCACCGTGCGTGACATCTTTCTCCCATTTTTACAGCATGGCAGTTTACATTTTAAAGGAATTTGCAGGATTTTACATTCAGAGAGTGTGTATGTGTATAGTTGATTTGCAGCATTTTACATTCGATATATACATGTTAATATATGTATATCCATTCAGTATATACATATTATGTATATCTAGTTGATTTGCTAATTTTCAAAGATGTATTTCGATCATTGTTCTTTTAATATTTTATAGGTCATTAATATACTTCCATTTTTTCATTCTTGAATTGACACATTCATTTCTGTAGTATCACGTTTTTGTTTTCAATGCTATTTAAATTTTAATGGAGTGATAACAGCAGAATAACTCAAGTATAGAGGGTTTGGGTGAACTCCAGTTGAATTCCTCGCAAAGGTTCAGTACTGTTGGTGACTAGCTCTGCACTGGAACAGGAGATCCAGATTTACAGTGAAGTACCATTAAAATTAACTCCACATTTCTTTAGTGGTATATTTTTCTGTGGTATAAAAGCCAGCAGAGGCCGGGCGCGGTGGCTCAAGCCTGTAATCCCAGCACTTTGGGAGGCTGAGACGGGCGGATCACGAGGTCAGGAGATTGAGACCGTCCTGGTTAACACGGTGAAACCCCGTCTCTACTAAAAAATACGAAAAAGTAGCCGGGCGAGGTGGCGGGCGCCTGTAGTCCCAGCTAACCGGGAGGCTGAGGCAGGAGAATGGCGTAAACCCGGGAGGCGGAGCTTGCAGCGAGCCGAGATGGCGCCACTGCACTCCAGCCTGGGCGCAGAGCGAGACTCTGTCTCAAAATAAAAAAAAAGCCAGCAGTATCTGACACTTAAAAGTACTTTTATTGAACAGATTTTTAAAAATAGGTAATATATTGACATTGTATAAAATTTGAAAGTTTTAAAAAGGTATTCAGTGGGCCGGGCGCGGTGGCTCAAGCCTGTAATCCCAGTAGTTTGGGAGGCCGAGGCGAGTGGATCAGGAGATCTGGAGATCGAGACCATCCTGGCTAATACAGTGAAACCCCATCTCTACTAAAAATACAAAAAATTAGCCTGGTGTGGTGGCAGGCGCCTGTAGTCCCAGCTACTCGGGAGGCTGAGGCAGGAGAATGATGTGAACCCGGAAGGCGGAGGTTGCAGTGAGCCGAGATCGCGGCACTGCACTCCAGCCTGGGCGACAGAGCGAGACTCTGTCTCAAAAAAAAAAAGGTATTCAGTGTAAAGTCTCGTTTTTTGTTCTCCAGCCACTCTACTGTCTTTGTCAAAGACAAGCACTGTTAAGTGTCTTGTGTCTTTCCAGGGGGGCAGAGTTTTTTTATTTGCTTGTTTGTTTAGTAGTCTTTCTACTAAAGGGATTTAAGATGTAACCTACAGCATATTGGTGAAGGAAAATACAACTGAAACTGAGATTATTTGACAGTTAACAATAAACAATTATAACTAATATTGGAATGAAAATACCAGAATTTAGATTTACAATTAAGTGTTATCTTATTCAGAGTTTCGGTGTAGTTATTTGAAGTTGTTCTTTTCTTTGAGATGAAGTCTCACTCTGTTGCCCAGGCTTGAGTGCAGTGGTGCCATCTCGGCTCACTGCAACTTCCACCTCCTGGGTTCAAGCGATTCTCCTGCCTCAGCCTCCCGAGTAGCTGGGACTACAGGTGCCCTCCACCATTCCCAGCTAATTTTTGTATTTTTAGTAGAGACGGGGTTCTCCATGTTGGCCAGGCTGGTCTCAGACTCCTGACCTTGAGTGATCTGCCCTCCTTGGCCTCCCAAAGTGCTGGGATTACAGGCCTGAGCCACTGTGCCCGGCCTGAAGTTGTTCTTTCAATGAGTACCTTTTTATGTGTGGCAGAAAACATTTTTTGGAACTTCTTTTAGAATCCACTTTGGAGCCTATGATACTCTTCTTCTTTTTTTTTTTTATTTTGAGACAGAGTCTTACTCTGTTGCCCAGGTTGGAGTGCAATGGCACCATCTCTGTTCACTGTAACCTCCACCTCCTGGATTCAAGCGCTTCTCCTGCCTCAGGCTCCCAAGTAGCTGGAATTACAAGTGTGCAACACCATGCCCGGCTGATTTTTGTATTTTTTAATACAGACAGGGTTTCACCACGTTGGCCAGGCTGGTCTCTAACTCCTTACTTCAGGTGATCTGCTCACCTTGGCCTCCCAAAGTGCTGAGATTACAGGGGTGAGCCACTGTGTCTGGCCATCCATCTTCATTTTTTTGAGAGCAGATTTGATTTTAGGGAATAACAGTCCATTTGAATCCAAATAATTTAGGGAATTTGGACTCAAAGATTAGGCAATCAGGTTGGTGATACTACTGTTTTAGGTCAGATAGGAGTTACAACTATAAAGTAATGACACAGCATTTTTTGTGTGACTTCTTGAACTGGACGTGAAGTCTGCTTCCAAAAATATCTCAGAATTTTATTTTATTAATATTTATTTATTTTGTAGAGATAGGGTCTTACTGTGTTGCCCAGGCTGGTCTCAAACTCCTGGCCTCAAGCATTTCTCCCACGTTGGCCTCCCAAAGTGCTGGGATTATAGGGATGAGCCACCACACCCAGTCCCTGAATTTTATTTTCAAGAATGAAAATAAATGAATAGAATATTTCAATGAATAAAATTCATTCATTGAAATATTTGTCAGTTTCCTAATTATTGCTCTGAAGTGCGGTATACTTTGATGTGTAACATTTATAAATTATTTTAAGCCTATATTATTTTAATTTATACTAAGTATAGTAAAGAAAACAAGTAGCAGCCTGTGTGATAACCAACTATGAATCAAAATAAGGTTTTACATATATGCCTTTCCTTTAAAGGGTAAAGGGAACTAGACTAGGTCTTGCAGTTTTAAGGAACTTTATGCATTGTCTGTGAGGGGAAATGAAGCAAAATTGTTTAAGAATACATTGTTGCAAAGCATTGATTTTGGGGTTTTGGGACAGAAGGGGAGAATCTTTGTGGTGAGTTTAAGGAAATACAAACAGGAACTTAAAAGTGCCTTTCCTCTGGGGTACTGTTTTTCCAGGCCCTTGCTGTTGATTAGAGGAGGTGGGGCACTGGTAACCATAAAATAGGAGGTGATAGTTGAGAATTACTCTTAGATCATATTCAACTGTTTATTCAACAGTGTTTATTGAATACCTACTATGGGCCAGATAGCTAGGTTCTGGAAGTAGAGTGCTAAACAAGACAGAAACAAGACAATCCATTCTCAACTGGAGCTTATAGTCTAGTGGGTTTAATAACTACATTTTGTGGATTGCTTGCTATGTTCTAGCATTGTGCTGTGCACTGTATCTTCAGCATAGAAAGTATATAACAAAACCTTTGGTAAAAGGATAGCAAAACTTGCTAAGAAATAAAATACAACTTCCTAAGTGCTTTGTGGAACAAGATTATTCTAGTATAATAAAAATAAATGAAGCTAACTTTTTTTAAACTATTAGTGGCCATTCACCGTTTTAAATCTTTTTTTAAATTATTTTTTATTTTTTTTAGAATGAGCCAGGGCGCAAAGAAATAAAAATGCATCATTATTAAGTATACAAGGGTGACTTTCTTGACTCCTGACCAGTGAGAAGGTCTACTTTTCTAGTAGTGATAGTAGGTCCATGCTGAGCTTTCCATTCTTTTCTTTGTAACCAAAAGTAAGGTAGTTGCCTGTATGTTACCAGTGCTAGTCAATAAGAAATCTTTAAACATAATTAATGGCAAACATTTGTATTATTTATGTATAAAGATTGTTTTAAGAAAGAGTTCATTTGAAGCTGACTGTAAAGTCATTTTATTTATCAAATCCCATTTTTCCACTGTTTTTTTTTTTTTTTTTTTTTTTTTTTTTTTTTCCGCCCAGGCTGGAGTGCAGTGGCACGATCTCGGCTCACGGCAACCTCTGCCTCCCGGGTTCAAGCAATTCTCCTGAGTAGCTGGGATTACAAGTGCACGCCACCACGCCTGGCTGATTTTTGTATTTTCAGTAGAGATGGGATTTTACCATGTTGGTCAGGCTAGTCTCGAACTCCTGACCGCGTGCTCCGCCCACCTTGGCCTCCCAAAGTCCTGGGATTACAGGAGTAAGCCACTGCACCTGGCCTCCACTGGTTCTTCTTTGAAATAAGCTTATCTGGGATCTCCAGGTTTTCAATTCTGGCAGTTTGATTTCTTGATACTGAGGAGTACTCTGCTTTTGATTTCTTCCTAGCCCAGTCTCAGAGATGATCTGTGTTGACTTTGCCTTTCATGGGCAAGAGTACAGATATTGCTGGGCCTCTAGGGCCTACAGTTCAAAGATGGAAGAATTCACTGGGGTAGATCACCCTCACTTTAGAATTAAATGACATTTTTAGGGATTTTTACAGTTTATAAAGTGTTTTCATTCAAAACGTTATCAATCAGTTCTCACTAGCTCCATGGAGGCTGATATTTATTAACCCCATTTTATAGATGGACTCATTCATTAAAAGAATGGCATACTTGTCAGTGCTACTTTTAGTAGTCTCCTTTCCGATAGATGTGGGCTGCTGAGGTTGTGTGGTGGCACCTTCTCTTATGCCACCTTCTCTTATGCCACCTATTGTGAAAAAGGGATTGCTGAGTCACTCGGAATAGAGCTTGAGTGTAGGAAAGCAATCCCACCAGTGTCATTGCCCAGTTTATGTGAGGGGAAATGACTTAATTTAACCCATTAAAGTCATGTCTCCTTCTCAGAACTGATAAACCAAAAATGCACTCATTGCCCAGATTAAATTTTTTTCTGAAGGAATTATTAGGCAGTGCAAATAGTTAATTCCTGAATTTATGAATCCTATTGGTTTGAAATTCTTTTTTTTTTTTTTTTTTTTTGAGACGGAGTCTCGCGCTGTGTCACCCAGGCTGGAGTGCAGTGGCGCGATCTCGGCTCACTGCAAGCTCCGCCTCCCAGGTTCACGCCATTCTCCTGCCTCAGCCTCCGAGTAGCTGGGACTACAGGCGCCCGCTACCACGCCCGGCTAGTTTTTTGTATTTTTAGTAGAGACGGGGTTTCACCATGTTAGCCAGTATGGTCTCGATCTCCTGACCTCGTGATCCACCCGCCTCGGCCTCCCAAAGTGCTGGGATTACAGGCTTGAGCCACCGCGCCCGGCCGGTTTGAAATTCTTTAGTGTACATTTATGTAAAGTTGGGACTGTCCATACATGTTTGTGTTATGTACATATAGGATATAAATAGAAATAACTGCCTCTCCAGCCCTTTGAAAATATATTAGATTTTTGCTTTTTGCAGTAAAATTTGTTGTAAAACTGATTTGTTCTTATCTAAGAGGTATAATTACTGCAGTGCTCAGAAAAGTCTCATTATAAAGTGGGCACCCCTGACTTAGAGCTTAGGAATTTCTTCTCATGGCTGCTATGGAAGTCATGCACCTATTTCATCAGAAAAATAACCAAAAACTTCTTTAAACTTGGAAATGTTTTTTGTAAAAGAAACATCAGTATTTGGAGTTGTTTGTCTTTCACAGTGCTCCCATAAATTAAGTACAGGCACAACTCATCTTATGCTTCACAGATAATTGCTTTTTTTTTTTTTTTTTTTTACAAATTGAAGGTTTGTGACAACCCTGTGGTAAGCAAGTCTATTGGCATCATTTTACCAACAGCATGTGCTCACTTCATGTCTCCATGTCACATTTTGGTAATTCTCGCAATATTTCTTTTCTTTTTCTTTCTTTTTTTTTTTTGAGGTGGAGTTTCGCTCTGTCGCCCAGGCTGGCGTTCCGTGGCGCGATCTCGGCTCACTGCAACCTCCGCCTTCCAGTTTCAAGTGATTTTCCTGCCTCAGCCTCCCGAGTAGCTGGGACTATAGGCATGTGCCACCACGCCCAGCTAATTTTTGTATTTTTAGTAGAGATGGGGTTTCACCATGTTGGTCAGGCGGTTTTCGAACTCCTGACCTTGTGATCTGCCTGCCTCGGCCTCCCCAAACGCTGGGATTACAGGTGTGAGCCACCGTGCCCGGCAATTCTCGCAATATTTCAAACTTTCTTCTTCTTATTAAATGTTATGGGGATCTGAGATCACTGATCTTTGATGTTACTGTTGTAATTGTTTTGAGGTATCTGGAACCATGCCCATAGGCAGACTTAATTGATAAACATTGTGTGTGTTCTGACTGCTCTGCCAACCAGCTGTTGCCTCTCTCCATCTCCTAAGGCCTCCTTATTCCCTGAGACACAATAATATTGGAATTAGGCCAATTAATAGCACTACAGTGGTTTCTAAGTGTTCAAGTGAAAGGAATGGTTGCATGTCTCTTACTTTAAATCAAAAGCTAGAAATGATTAAACAGTGAGGAAGGCATGTCGAAAACTGAGATAAGCTGAAAGCTAGGCTTCTTGTACCAAACAGCCAATTTGTGAATGCAAATGAAAAGTTTTTGAAGGAAATTAAAAGTTATATTCCAGTAAACAAATGAATGATTAGAAAGTAAAACAGCCTTGTTGCTGAGATGGAGAAAGTTTTAGTGGTCTGGATAAAAGAACAGACCAACCACAACATGCCCTTAAGCCAAAGCCTAATCTAGAGCAAAGCCCTAACTCTCTTTAATTGTATGAAGTTTGAGACAGGTGAGAAAGCTGCAAAAGATACGTTTGAAGCTAGCAGAGGGTGGTTCATAGGTTTAAGGAAAGAACTTGTCTCCATAGCATAACTTTATAGTGCAAGGTGGCTGGGGGCGGTGGCTAACATCTGTAATTCCAGCACTTTGGGAGGCTGAGGCAGGTAGATCATCTGAGGTCAGGAGTTTGAGACCAGCCTGGCCAACATGGCGAAACTCTGCCTCTACAAAAAATACAAAAATTTGTTTTTTGTATTTTTTGGTGTTGTGGCGTGTACCTGTAGTCCCAGCTGCTTGGGAGGCTGAGGCAGGAGAATTGCTTGAACCCAGGAAGTGGAGGTTGCAGTGAGCCACTGCAACCAAGTGGCAACCGAGATTGTGTCACTGCACTCCAGCCTGGGTGATAGAGCAAGAGTACATCTCAAAAAAAAAAAAAAAAAAGAATAAAAACTTCCATAGATGAGACATTGCTTCTCAGAAATGAATAAAGCAAGTAGTTTCTTGAGGTGGAATCTACCGTTGGTGAAGATGCTTATGAACATTGTTGAAATGACAACAAAGGGTTTAGAATATTACATAAACTTAGTTGATAAAGCAGCAGCAAGGTTTGAGAGGATCGACTCCCATTTTGAAAATAGTTCTACTGTGAGTAAAATGCTGTCAAACACCATTGCAGGCTACAGAGAAATCTGTCACGAAAGGAAGAGTGAATCAATGCAGCAAGCTTCACTGTTGTCTTATTTTTAGGAATTGCCATAGTCATTCCAACCTTCAGCAATTATCACCTTGATCAGTCAGCAGCCATCAACACTGAGACAAGACCTTCCACCAGCAAGAAGATAGTGACTTGCTGAAGGCCCAGGTGACCCTTAGCATTTTTTAGCAAAAAAGTGTTTTATTTATTTATTTATTTATTCATTCATTCATTTATTTTTTCGAGACAGAGTCTCGCTCTGTCACCCAGGCTGGAGTGCAGTGGCACAATCTTGGCTCACTGCACCCTCCACCTCCCAGGTTCAAGCAATTCTCCCCCCTTAGCCTCCCGAGTAGCTGGGATTACAGGTATGCGCCACCATGCCCAGCTAATCTTTGTATTTTTAATAGAGATGGGGTTTCACCATGTTGGTTAGGCTGGTCTCAAACTCTGACCTCAAGCCATCCTTCTGCCTCAGCCTCCCAAAGTGCTGGAATTAATAGATATGAGCCATCGTGCCTAGCCAATAAAATATTTTTAAATTAAGGTATGTGTGTGTGTGTATATATATATATTTTGACATACTACTAGTGCATACTTAATAGAGTACAGTATCGTAAATATAACTTGTATTTGCATTGGGAAACCAAAAAATTCATGTTACTCATTTTTTTGTGATACTCACTTTGTTGTGGTTATCTGGAACTGAACTCATGATATCTCTGAGGTACACTTGGATGTATGTGTTAAGGATTTACAAAATTAACCAGTTTTCTCATGCAGTGTTCAAGTCTATTAATAATTTATTCTAGGGAAGAAGAAGTGGTGGTTTGTAAATTCTGCACTTAACAAAATACTGGGTTTTGGGCATGCTTGGCTCCAAGGCTGAATGTAGTGGGGAAAGAAGTATACGAGAGGCCGGGCGCCGTGGCTCACGCCTGTAATCCCAGCACTTTGGGAGGCCGAGGCGGGTGGATCACGAGGTCAGGAGATCGAGACCATCCTGGCTAACACGGTGAAACTCCGTCTCTACTAAAAATACAAAAAAACGAGCCGGGCGTGGTGGCGGCGCCTGTGGTCCCAGCTCCTCGGGAGGCTGAGGCAGGAGAATGGCGGGAACCCGGGAGGCGGAGCTTGCAGTGAGCCAAGATGGCGCCGCTCGCTCCAGCCTGGGCCACAGAGCGACACTCCGTCTCAAAAAAAAAAAAAAAAAAAAGTATACGAGAGTGAGGAGTCTAGGATTTCCAAGTTTTGGCCTTGGGCAAATGGATATATTTTAGTGCCGTTTTCTGAACTTTGTGTTACAAAGTTACAAAGAGTGTTACAGGGTACAAGATTATAGAGAGAAAGGGGAAGGAACATAGGTTCATGGTAATCTCCTTGAGGACAGGACTCATTATACATTGAGTGTCTACCATGAATGGTTTGCTGTAAGTGCTGGAGATGAAATATGAATAACAAAGACAAAAGTTTCTGCCTTAAGAAGCTATATTCTGACCAGGTGCAGTGAGGGATTATATTCTGTAATCCCTGCACTTTGGGAGGCCAAGGTGGAGGTTTCCTTGAGCCGGGTAGTTAGAAACCAGCAGCCTGGGCAAAATGGGGAGACTCCTCTACTAAAAAATAAAAATAAAAAATTAGGCAAGCTTGGTGGCACACTCCTGTAGTTTCAGCTACTTGGGAGGCTGAGGTGGAAGGACTGCTTGAGCCTGAGAAGTTGAGACTGTAGTGAGCTGTGATCCTGCCAGTGTACTCCAGCCTGGGTGACAGAGTGAGCCCCTGTCTCCAGAAACAAACAAACAAACAAACAAAAAAAAAAAAAAAAAAAAAGGAAGCTATATTCTAATGGGGATGGCAGTGGAAGTATATAATAAACAAGTAAAATTTATAGTGTGTGAGGTAAGTGCTGTGGAGAAAATGCAACAAGGGAAGGAGAGTGAGTGCTAGGATGCCTATTGCACTTTTAAGCAAGGTGAACAGGGTAAGCATCATTGATAAAGTAACAATTGAGCAAAAACCTGAAGAAGGTGATATAGAACACTGGTTGGACATGGGTGAGGATGTAAGAACATTCTAGGCTGAGGATTAACAAGTGTGCAAAAGCCCTGAGGTAAGGGCCCTGTGTTCCAGGAAATAGCTAAGAGGCCAGTACAGCTGGAGCTAAATGAACCAGGGGCCAAATATAGGGAGAAAAGTGGAGTGAGGGATGGGTCGCAGATGTTCAGGGATCATGTAGGGTCTTATTTGCCTTTATAAAGACTGTGACTTTTCCTTTGAGTGAGAGGGGAAGCCTTGGAGGGTTGTGACCAGAGGAAGGACATGACCTAAATCATGTTTTGACAGATCACTGCGCTCTAGGGTCCCAAGTGTTTCATTTCGGTTCCTTACCCATTCTACCCTAAATGACTACTGTGAATAGGATAGAATGGTGGAGTTAGATGAATTGATGCAGAGCCCTGACCCATGCTCACAACTCTCATTCCAGCAGTCCCAGAGTGCCAGAGCCAGTATTTTTGTTGGGCCCTAGAAATTTAGGGTATTCCAGTCCAGCTCTTTAAATAACATGGGCTTCCTTTACTTTTTCAGGTTTTTGTTGCCAAAAGGAAGGGAGCAGAGCTTAGCTCTTGAGTTTAGCTGGAAAAGGAAGATGAGTCTGCTGGCAGATTGTTTTTTAACTTCTTTGCCTTTTAGGGTTTTTCTTACTTTTGGATCGTGTTTTAAAAGTCATTTTTACCTTCTTTCAACAGTTAAACATTTAAGATCTTATTTATTTGATTTTATTTGACTCTTTTTCTGACTTATATTCCTCTGCCTTTTCCCCATTATAATACTTTTAGTAGAGATTGGACCATTGTTATCTGTCATTAATATCTTGGCTTTGAGGTCGCAAGGACTTCTCTGTTAAACTTGAATACATTGTATAGATTGAAAGATTCTACAGACATGTGACCCTATAAAAACCCATATTATTTATTGTCCTCCCTGCCTTTACAGATGTAAGCCCCCCTCCTCTTTTCATCAGAGCTCTCCCTCTTTTACTGCTCTATCATCAAGTTGCAGAAAATAAGTTTTCCTGCAAACATAGATTCCCATGGCAACATAACAGAAAGGTAATAGAACAAATGTTTATTTTGTCTAGACCTGCTGTCTGAGTAACATTAGACCCTGAACATGTTGGCTCCTGTTACTTGAATGTGTGGTTACAAATTCCTTATTTTCCTCAAAACTTACTTCTCTTAGACCTTCATGATATTGTCACTGTGCCTGTGATATGAAGGAAGGTGTGTGTGTGAGTATGTGTGCCTTACTGTCATTCTACTCAGAAGTATGTATTGATTGCATTTTCAAGCTTATGGCTTAAAATATAGACACCACACAACATGTGAGCATGTGAAGAAAAAAAAAGCATACCAGTTTTGTCCTTTGTTTTCATAAGTTCATTAATTTAGTATTTCCAGTGCACTATACTAGGTGTTTTGTTTACAGAGATTTAAAACAGAAGAAGGGTACCTGCTTTCGAAAATATCAGTCCAGGCTGTGTGTGGTGGTTCACGCCTGTAATCCCAGCACTCTAGGAGGCTGAGGTGGGCAGATCACTTGAGGTCAGGAGTTGGAGACCAGCCTGGCCAACATGGTGAAACCCGTCTCTGCAAAAATTAGCTGGGCGTGGTGGTGTGTGCCTGTAATCCCAGCTATTTGGGAGACTGAGGCATGAGAATCACTTGAACCGGGGAGGCGGAGGTTGCAGTGAGTCCGGATCGCACCCCTGCGCTCCTGCCTGGGCAACAGAGCAAGACTCAGTCTCAAAAAAAAAAAAAGTATCAGTCCAGAGGAGACATATTTATGTTTCCTCAGAGATGGCTTTAGGAGTCCTTTGTAGCTTTTATTTTCTGCATTCTTCCTGCTTAAGTTGGCATTTGAAATCTACCTTTGTATTGCTAATTCTTCTCTTAAGATCTTTTTAGATTTTTCTATGTCTCAGATTGAGTGACTGCTGTGGTTTGAATGTATTCCCCAAAGTTCATATGTTAGAAACTTAATCCCCAATGCAACAGTGTTGGGGAGTGGGGCCTAAGAAGTGATCAGGTCATGAGGGCTCTACACTCCTGACTGGATTAATGTCATGATCAAGGAAGTGGGTTAGTTATCACTAGAGTGGCTTTATTATTAAAGCAGGTTCAGTCCCCTCTTGCTCTCTCTCTCTCACCGTCTCTTGTCTTCTGTCACCTCTTGCCTTCCACTACTGGATTACACAGCAAGAAGGCCCTAACTAGATGCCAGCACCTTGATACTGGACTTCCCTGCCTCATGGACTGTGAGAAATAAGTTTATTTTTTAATAAATTACCCAATCTGTGATACTCTATTATAGCAACACAAAATGGACTAAGATTGACATACTGGTCACTTTTTACATCTAAGGTAATTTTATGCAAAGGTATATATTGGAAATCTGTGTCAGATAAGCCTTTCCATCTGATGATTCAGATGTAGAAATGATGACATCAGCATGTGTTCACACGAAGTCAAAACAACATCTTTGGATCTGCCAAGGGCTCAGGGAGGATGTTTTAGGAGGAAAAAGGAACTGTGAGGGTAAGAGTCCTTTAGTTCCTTAACCCATCCCTATACTTGCACTTGGGGTAATGTCTCTGGCTGTGACAGTCTTCTCACCTATAACATGTGGCCCTAATCATACCCTTACTTTTGTCTGACACACGGTTGAGATGTCTGGCTTATGCAAGTGTATATTTAACTCATCTTTCTTGTATTTCCTCATCCCTGTAGTAGGTATAACTTGATTCTCAGAAATAATTGCTTTGCTTTTAATATCTCCAATAGCTATCTCTTTTTTTCTCTCCTGTCAAATCTTTTATTTAGGGCTTTAGCTGGCATGAACTTTCTGGAACTTAGGCTTTTAAATAAATAGTTTCTATTTATGTTTTCTTCTTCAGGCTACCAAATGCTGGTGAAAATATTAGTTGTCTTCCTCATTCAGTGTAATAAACTATTATGTACTAATGAGCATAGTATTAACTTGAAGTGAAATGTTGATATTGGCTTCTTATACTGATATACTTCTTATGTCATTCCCTCATTTGACATTAAGTTTGGCTTGCCTCATTTTCTGATTCCTAGTTTAGTGTTCTGAGCGCGTTATGCTTTGAATGATCTGTTGTGAAATGAGCAATCTCAATATTAAATGATACTGATGCTAGAGCAAACAGAAAAAAGTTAGCAAATTAAGAGAACAGGCAGTAAGTACTATGAGCATCTATTAAGCTCTTTCTGCATTCCCAAATATAGTACAGGTTCAGTGTTCCTTATCCAAAATGCTTCGGATCACAAATGTTTTGGATTTTGGATTTTGGAATATTTGTATTATACTTCCCAGTTGAGCATCTTTTTTCAAAATATCCAAAATCTGAAATGCTCCAATGCATATTTCTCTTGAGCATCATGTTGATGCCCAAAAAGTTTTGGATTTTGAAGCATTTTAGGTTTTGGATTTTCAGATTAGGGTTACTCAACCCGTATAACCCAGAGTAATTCAACCTATTGACATTTTAGGTGGGATAATCTTTTGTTGTGGGGTACGGACTTGTGCGTTGTAGTATGTTTAGCAGCATCCCTGTCTCCTACTTGCTATATACTAATAGCAATTCCCAGTTGTGACAACCAAAAACATCTAGACATTGCCGCATACCTCTTGAGGGGTAGGGAGGGCAAAATCACCTTTAGTTGAGAATCACTTGTATAACCCTATATATTTGGATTGGTTGGTCCTGAGTAAAAACTAGATGGGATAATATGAACCTTCCACCTGCAAAAAGATAGAAATGCTATACTTTTTGCATTATAAATTGGGCCTCTCTAAACATGATTTTTATTATTTCTAGGAGAGTAGCAGCATTTCTAATGGTCCAGGTCCTAGTTATAACCCGATAAGCTTAATGGATGGGAGAACTTGCACAAGCATGTTTGAAGAGGCCAGGTGTATCACTGGCACGTTTGAGAAACAACTAATTAGGGAGGGAGACCCAGTTTTCATGCACAATTGTGTTTTGTCATTGTCATGGCCCCAGCTTTGGGTGTTTTGAATTTTTTCTGGAAAGGAAATTAGCATGAAGTCCCAGTTGGTAGGTAGGCAGCATTTTCCGTAGTGTCTCTTCTGGTATTCTGTGTCCTTCGTCTCCTGTCTTTCAGTATTTAGCATTTTCAAACTCCTAGAAATGAAATGCTGTTTAGAAGTCCACAAAGAGAGCTAGTCCATTGTGAATTACACAAAGAAGTAGTCCATTGTGTATTAATTTTCTGTACGTTTTTGAAGGCTCTTGCATCTGGGAAGGCTTGCTTAGTTTTAAAAATATTAGGTAATAACAGACTGAAATTTTGAAGATCTTATGGATCCAAGGTAGCAGGAACTCAGGAAGATCAGCCTTCTTTGATTTAGAATGTCATTTAGGCACATTATATATTCTGATACCTTAGAAGATACAATGCATTTTCCTGAATTATCATTGCTACTGCTTTAATTACTTTAAGGCTGTGAGGCAGTAACTAACTTTAGTGTCATGATGTATACATCTTAACATTTAATGTGCTCTTTTATTTTTTTTAACACCCCCTTAAAGTACTCTGGTATTCAGATTTTTCCTTGTGTTTCTCTAATTCTCCTATTTCATCCATTGGTCAGTTTTTCCTGCCTCTTTTCTTTCTGCTCCATGATCCATTCTTAAATTTTCTTTTTTCTTTGCATATGCTTTTTGAATTCATTATCTCAGTCTCAACAATGGTCTTGTTCATATACTATACTTCCAAATTTGTACTTTCAAACATATTCTCAAGAATGTCTGACCCTTTGGATTCTCAATCTATTGAGATGTAATGTTTCATGCTTTCCCTTGATTACTTTCCTACACACTTGTTGAAGATACCAAAGATGTAGCACTAACTTCTCTTGGAATGGGATTGATGTTACAAACTTGAATGGTTCATTCAGTTTAGATATGTGAAGCGGATATCATCATTAGCACTGATGATTGACAGTAGTTTTAAAAATTCCAGTCAGGAATGAACCAGAAGTTACCTGAAGTTTTCAATAACTCTAGGTATTAATGCAACGTATTTTGAAAGTTTGAAATATATGGGTGTAAATATTGATGCTTACATGTTAGATTTACTGTGGTGAAGGAAATTTGCCAGTCGTCCATCAGACAGTGTTAAATGCCCACCAATGTGTAAAAGCAATAGACCTAAAATATTAATAAATTGTGTATATATGTATGAAGGTATTGATGTGTACAGAGAAGTGGAGACATTGTGAGTTATAGTGGTCGGTATGGTTTCATGGAGGAGGAAGGATTTGAAGATTATTTAAAAAGATGGATATTTGGACAGAAGAAAAGCAAACATTTTCAGACAAGAGAAAACATAAACCAAGAGAATGGATATGAAAAGGACTGTCCTGACAGGAGGAACATCTCAGGTAGGGTGAACCCAGTTGTGGTTCTCATTCTTGTTGTGCTTCAGACTCACTTGTGGAACTTTTAAACATACCCCCAGAAATTAAGAATGAGGTCTGGAGTGGGACTTAGGCAGTTGCTTTTCTAAAAAGTCTACAAATGGTTCTTTAGGTAGTAGAGAGCTGTTGGAGTTTCTTGAGTTGTGAACTGTTGAGTAAAATTGTTTTAAATTGGTCTTGCTGGAGTGTAAAGAATGGATTAGAGGAAACAATTGTATTGCTTTGTAAAAGTCTGGTAAATGTATTTACGTGTCCCTCTGTTCATTTTGACTCCTCAGCTAGATTTCTTAGTTCCTTGAGATCATAAACAATCAACTTTTAAAGGTACAATGAAGAAATATCTTTTTTTTTTTTTTTTTTTTTTTTTGCTGGGTTGGGGGACAGGGTTTTGCTCTGTCACCCAGGCTGAAGTGCAGTTATACAATCAATGGCTCACTGAAGCCTTGAACTCCTGAGTTCAAGCGATCTTCCTACTTCAGCCACCCAAAGTAGCTGAGACAACAGGTGTGTGCCGCCATGCCCGCCTAATGTTTTTTTCTTTTTTTTTAGACACGAGGTCTCACTACCTCATGAAGTTGCCCAGGCTGGTCTTGAACTCCTGAGCTGAAGCTGTCTTCCTGCCTCAGACTTCCAAAGTGCTAGGATTACAGGTGTGAGCCACTGCACCTAGCAAGAAATACCTTATCATTCTATTTTCATTTGGAACTTGCAGGCTCATGCCTGTAATCCCAGCACTTTGGGAGGCTGAGGCAGGCGAATCATGAGGTCAGGAGATTGAGACCATCCTGGCTAACATGGTGAAACCCTGTCTCCACTAAAAATACAAAAAAATTAGTCGGGTGTGGTGGCGGGTGCCTGTAGTCCCAGCTGCTGGGGAGGCTGAGGCAGGAGAATGGCATGAACCAGGGAGTCGGAACTTGCAATGAGCCGAGATCGTGCCACTGCACTTCAGCCTGGGTGACAGAGCAAGACTCCGTCTCAAAAAAAAAAAAAAGAAAGAAAGGACCTCATGATATATGCTAACCTTACCTGTACAGACTTTCTTATTTTCTCTTAATCTCTTACCATTTTGTCAGGTTTTATATATGCAATTCCAGTCTGCTTTAAATCCATTGTGAATAAAGGAAGGTATGCATCAATAAATTTAGAAGTTAAACAATTTTATTAGGATATATGAAGAATCTAGTAACCCAGATTTTCTATGTGTGTGTGACACAAGGGGAGGCAAGTATGAATGTGTAACAAAACATTGAAGTTTATTTAATGATTATCCTTGTATGTTATGTACTGGATTCACAGCAGTAGATGAGTGACAATGACATCCTAATATTGTAATAACTGCTTCTAATTTTTATGTTTCTTTCAGCTATTTTTTACTATACCAATGATTTTATAAGATGTGAATTAATTTGATAACTTTGGAAGGCTTCATGTAAATTCACAATTGGGGAAAAAACTTGTTAAACAGTATGTCCTGAATTTTAGTTTGGAGAACCTGTTTATCATAAAGATAATTTCATTTTATAATGCTGTTCATGAAAACAAGGTTTTACTTGTAGCTCTACTTTTACAAATGTGATTGAGAGGAGTATTCCAGCTTTGCCATGGACCAAGCTCCTTGCCAAACCCACTATAAAAGTTATCACATTTAATTCTAACAAATACCCTACAGATGAAATATAAACATAATTCTCATTTCATGAAAAAATTTAATTAACATCCTCAAGATTATATAGCTATTAAGTGACAGAACTGGAATTAAAATCCAGATAGTCTAATTCCAAAGTCTCGGCTCTTATTTAATCACTCTGTTGGAGTATTATAAACATGTAATAATAAATTGTGATTGTTGGGGTCTGTAGGGTACTGATTAATTCTAGCCTGCCTTTTGCTGAATAGATTCAGGAGTCAAATAGAGATAAAAATATTTACTTTATTAGTAAAGCTGGCATGCAGAGTGGCTTGGACAGGCAACTTAAGTGGGCTTCTTTCTTCCCTAGTTAATTGAACTTGCACACTTAATCAGTCAGATCAGCTAGAAAACTGCTGCTGTTCCTTGCTCCCCAGTGGACTTACCAGCGGAGGAGAGAAGAAAGTGCTCAACTTGCAGGTGGTAGGCAAACTCTGAGGTGGGAAGTTGAAAAAGCTGGGTCCCGCAGGGGCAATGGCCATTTTTCCAGTCTCACCAGAGCTAGTTTAGAGAACTGGGTTTAGAGATGAGTATACATTTACTTGCTACTTTTGAGAGAGAAGAAGTTACTAATTTATGGGTCTGTAGGAGCAGTGGGAGTGGGAAAGAAGAGAACAACCACCCTCCTTTATGTGGGATAAGGAAGGAGTCAGTGAGGGCATTGTAACAGAGTAATTGCTTCTTAGAGGTCCCTGACAGGTTCCTGAGCAGGTGACTATTTAAACCAATACTTGAAGGGTAAGGATTTAGCTATGGAGTGGGATGGGTGCGGAGAAGAAAGTCCTAGGAACAAGGAGCAGCCTGTCTGAATAGTTAAAAGAACTGAAAGGAGCTAGCAGAACACAGTGGCCGAGAGAGAGGGAAAGAGTAGCACAGGAGCAGGTAGAATAATCAGTGGTGGCCAGATCACCTGGGCCTTGTAGGCCATCATGAGAAATTTGTGTTTTACTCTGTATGCCAAGGAGATTTCTTGAACGGTTTGAAGGAGGGGAGCGGTGTGATCTAATTTGTACTTTTATTGCTATTTTTTATTTTTCGTTTTGAGACAGTCTCACTGTATCTTCCAGGCTAGAGTGCAGTGGTGCCATCATGGCACACAGCAGCTTCAACCCTCCTGGGCTCAAGCAGTCCTCCTGCCTCAGCCTCCCAAGTAGCTGGGCATGGTGGCCCATGCCTAATTTTTTTTTTTTTTTTTGAGATGGAGTTTTGCTCTTGTTGCCCAGGCTAGAGTGCAATGGCGTGATCTCAGCTCACTGCAACCTCCGCCTCCCTGGTTCAAGCAATTCTTCTGCCTCAGCCTCCTGAGTAGCTGGGATTGCAGGCTCCTGCCACCACACCCAGCTAATTTTTTTAAATGTATATTTTTAGTAGAGACAGGATTTCACCATGTTGGCCAGGCTGGTCTCAAACTCGTAACCATGGCCTCCCAAAGTGCTGGGATTACAGGTGTGAGCCACTGCGTCTGGCTGCCTGACTGATTTTTAATTTATTTATAATTATTTTTTTGAGACAGAGTCTCACTTTGTTGCTCAGGCTTGAGTGCAGTGATACAATCTCAGCTCAGTGCAACCTCCACCTCCTGGGTTCAAGCGATCCTCCCGCCTCAGCCTCCCAAGTAGCTGGGGTTACAAGTGTGTGCCACCACGCCCCACTAAATTTTGTATTTTTTTAGTAGAAACGGGTTTCACCATATTGGCCAAGCTGGTCTCAAACTCCTGACCTCAAGTGATCCACCCGCCTTGGCCTCCCAAAGTGCTGGGATTACAGGTGTGAGCCACCACACCCAACCAATTTTTTATTTTTTGTAGATACAGGGTCTTGCTGTGTTGCTCAGGCTGATCTCAAACTTCTGGGCTCAAACAGTCCTCCTACCCTGGCCTCCCAAAGTGCTAGGTTTATAGGCTTGAGCCATTGTGCCTGGCATCATTTGTATTTTTAAAAGACTGTATTGGCTGCATTTGGAGAGCATATTAGAAGGACCGGCAGGCTGGTGACGTGGACTAATATGATAGTGGTGAAATGAAGAGCAGTTGACTTTGAGATGTATTTTGGAGGTGAAAACCATGAGACTTGCCAATAGATTTGAATGGGGACTGAGGAAAGGGAGAAATCAAGGATGACAATCAAATGTCTAGCTCGAGCAACTGGATGAACAATCCATTTATTGGATAACAGAGACATGGAGAAGAATAGTTCTGGGTGTTTTGTACTTGTTGCGTTTCGGGTGCTTATGTGTCTTTCTCATGGAGACGTCAGGACACAGAGAAGAGATTTCAGTGAGAGACATAAATTTGGGAGTTTTCAATATATAGATGGCATTTAATTTAAAGTTGTGGACATAGATGAGATTATCTAGAAAGAGAATATGGGAGAGAGAACAGGGCCCAGTACCATGTCCTGAAGAACTCCAACATAGAGAGTTTGAGTAGAAGCAGCACATGCAGTGGAGACAGAGATGGAGCTGCCACAGGGGTCATAGAAAACCAATAGAAGTGTTGATAAAGACTCCAGGATGGACAGTATTTAGAGAAAGTGGTGACTATGTCAATTACTAATCTTAGAAAAGTGGATTTGGTAGCAGAGATCATTAATGACCTTGAGAAGAGCAGTTTCAGTGGAATGGATTGAGGGAAGAATGGAATTGAAATGAGTCAGTTGTGTAGATGTGTGCTTCTCACATCTTAAGAGGTATATTAATCACCTGGAAATCTTGTCAAAATGTAAATTCTATTTTAGGGCCCAAGATGTCCTGTCCTTTCCTTTTCCTCTTCATTTTCTTTTTCCTTTCTCCTTTCTCCTTTCCTGTTGTCTGCAGAGATCCTGCATTTTCTAATGAGCTCCCAGATAATGCCAGCGCTACTGGTCCATGGAGCAATCAATGGAGCACACTTTGAGTAGCAAAGGTATAGATTAGTGGTTCTCAAACTGTAATATGTATCAGACTAATGTGGAGGGCTTGATAAAATACAGATTATTAGACCTAGTTCAAAGTTTCTCATTCCGTAACTCTGGGGTGGTACCTGAGAATTTTCATTTCCTATAAATTCCCAGGTGAAACTGATGCTGCTGATCTGGGAACCTCTGGTGTAGGTAATTTTTTGGAGAATTTTAACTGTGATGCAGAACTGTCAAGGGAAGTCTTTTGTTTGTTGGTTGAAGGTGGCAAACAAGTAGAGTGCCTTTCTGCTGATGAGAATGGTCCAGTAGATAGGGAGACACTGATGATGCAAGGGAGAAGAGGAATGAAGAAGGGAAATCCTTGAGAAGATGAGGAGGGTGGCTCCAAAGCATATATTGTGGTCTTGAATTTTGATAAGAAAGGGTATATTCTTAGTTATAGCAACAGGGAAGGTGGAGACGATGGGTTTATAGATTTGGGGATAAGCAAATGGAGCTCCCCTCTTGATGGTTTCTGTTTTCTCATTGAAGGTAAGGGCAACTCTTGAGGGAAGAGGGTGAGTTGGAGATTTGAGAGAGAACATGTCAAATGTTCATTTTCGAGTAGGAAAATGAACTTACTAGAAGAAAATGGCTTTATTGAGAGCCTCTTTGAGATTAAGGTCAGAAACTAAGAATGAAAATCTGATTCTACAGTCTTTTTTGTTCAACCTCCGTTAGTTCCTTGGATTCAGTCATGGGAGAATTAAGTGGTTGAGATTACCCAAGGTTAAATTTTATCCAGGTGAGTACATCAGAGAGAGAGAGAGAGAGAGAAGTACAAGGAAGTGATTATAATCATGGAACAGGAAGGGAAATGAAGACAGAAGAGGGCTGAAGGGTAGAAACAAGCAATGACGAGGTTAACAAATTGTTGTATTCAGGGTGCAAGTAAACTAGAAGTAACTAGGTTTGTGATGAAAAGCAAATGCTGCTGGCATTCAAAATTTTGTAGGTGGGGCAGTTTTTGGTAGGAATAAAGGTCTAGAGTGTGACTGTGAAGACGGCTGGGTGTGGTGGAGTTTCCTAGAGAGATCAGGAAACAGGATGTTGGGTGTGCCGTTCACCTGGATGTTGAAGTTGCCAAGAGTGATGACAGAAGTTGGGAGTGTAGAGAGATCTTCTGGATAGACACTAACTTTTCAATGAATGATGGAAAATTTCAGGTTAGTGGATACCAGCAGCAGAGAGGGATAGGTTTATCAGGGTTGTGAGCAGGAGGTATTTTATAGAACAAATGGAAAGTAATGGTCCTGAAGTGGTAATGGCTGCCAAGGAAGACTCCTACCCACCTGCTAGCCAGGAGGTATCTGGGCTATTAGAGAATGCTTTCTAATGGCAGGGCTATAAGAGAAGCAGTGTCTTCTAGATATGGCCTAGTTTCACAGAGATGGAGGGAAGGTTCAGAAAAGAGGTTGCAGATTTATAGGAGTTTATCACAAATTGGGATTTGAAGATTGAGGGCATGGCATAAAAGTTTGGGAGTGAAAGGAAGGGAACTGGAGTAGGTACAGAGTTGTAAAAGCAAGTTTGGCAGGCAGAGAGTTTGGTGATAATAGATGACCAGAAAGTCTTAGATACATATTAGAGACCGAGACAAACTGGAGGATGAGGCATAATGGAACTGGCCCAGACAATTTCTGTTATTACTATTATATATTTTTTTGAGACAGAGTTTCACTCTTGTTGCCAGGCTGGAGTGCAATGGCGCAATCTCAGCTCACTGCAACCTCTGCCTCTTGGGATCAAGCGATTCTCCTGCCTCAGCCTCCCGAGTAGCTGGGATTACAGGCACCCGCCACTGCGCCCGGTTAATTTTGTATTTTTGGTAGAAACGGAATTTCACCATGTTGGTCAGACTGGTCTCGAACTCCTGACCTTGTGATCCACCCGCCTCGGCCTCCCAAGGTGCTGGGATTACAGGCGTGAGCCACCGTGCCCGGCGATGATTTCTAAAAATAATTAAAATACACATCTCATTTTTGCTGTAGATGTCCTCCATGATCTAGCCACTGCCTGCATCTCTTATATCATCCCTTCCCACTCTCCCCTTGCACCCTGTGCTCCACCCACACAGCCCTTCTGTCTTTCTGTCACTCACTCCAGCATGCCATAGTTTTCCTACCTCTGTTTCTTTTTTCATTTGTTTGCACTTGCTCTTCTGAGAGATAGCAGAGTCAAGTGGTCAGTAGCATAAGCTCTGGATCCAGACTCCCTGCTCTGCCACTTTTAAGCTTTGTGACCATGGTCAAGTTACTTAACCTCTCTGTGCTTCAGTTGCTTATTTGTAAGTTGGGGAATGATAATAGTGTTTTTTCATAGGAGATTCGGGGAATTACAAAAGCTGAATTGAGACAAATTAATGTAAAGGGCTTAGAATAATTTCTTGTATGTGTGGGTAAAGACTCAATAAACATTAATATTATTATTTCTTCTACTTGAAGCTCTTTTTCTTATATATTTATATAGGGAATTTAATCATTACATTGTTTCCTTCTCAGGTCAGATGTGATTCCTCAGCCATCCTAGCTAAAGTGTCATAACTCCGCTGGCTCTCTGTCACTCTTTATCCCATTACCCTTTTATTTAGTCATAGTATTTTCATCACCATTTGAAATTATTTTATTATTCTGTTTTGCTCTTCCCCCATTCCCTGAAGGGCCAAGTACTTTGTAGGTGCTCCAGAAATATTTGTGGCAATTTATCGTCCTGAAAACACGGTTTCCTGGGCCTTGACTCTAATCAGGCAGTGTATGTGGCAAGGTGACGACAGTGAGGCCTAGGCAGGGAAGACAGAATTCAACTCTGTTTATTAATCTGTTGGCTCATCTAGATCAAGCAGCTGCCAGTTTTTGTAAATTTTATTAGAACACAGCCACACCCATTTTTAAACTTATTTTCTGGCTGCTTTCCTCCTACAACCAGAGTTGAGTAGTTGTGACAGAGGTCTTAGGGTTTGCAAAGTTGAAAATATTACTATCTGGCCCTTCATAGAAAAAAATTTGCTGACTCCTGATTTAGATACATAGAAAAGACAAGGAGAAAACACCAAAAATAATAACAAGCTTTATTTGGATAGTGGGATAATAGGTCATTTTGCTTTTTATCTTTATGCTTTTTTTTTGTATTTTGTTATAACCCTTTAATTTGGAAATAGCCATATAAATACCCCAAAATGGTATTTAGAACGCCTTTTTAATGGTGAGTTTTTTTCCCTTTTTTTCTCCTTAGTGCCGCTTTTGACACAAAAACGGGGTTACGTGTGGCAGTGAAGAAGCTCTCCAGACCATTTCAGTCCATCATTCATGCCAAAAGAACCTACAGAGAACTGCGGTTACTTAAACATATGAAACATGAAAATGTAAGTTAATTCATTCAAGGAAGAATAAATTTTGATCTTGAATAGGCTGGGGAAAATGTTTTAATTACTGCAGATGGAAATGCATTGGAGTGCATCAGATGTTGGTCCCTGCTTCTTGTCCTGGGGTGTTAGTGGCCACTTGGTTATGTCAGGTCAAAGACTTGGAATGAAAGTGATGCATCTTCCTGGAGTTCTAGTTTTACTCAAAGGTTTTTAGAGGGGAAGGAACTCTTTAAAATTTTAAAGTAAAAGGATATATTATGAAATATAACACAAAATTCACAAGAATTGTTAAGAGAAAATATTAAAAGGTTGTGTGTATTCTTTGCCTGGCTTTCCTAAGGCTCTATTATGAGAATGTGGGAGTCTGTGGCTATCAAAACACAAAATAGCCACAGACTCCCATATTCTCATAATATAGCCTTAATATTTTTAAGTGGAAAAATCTGAGGAAGAGTGCCCTAGGCTCACTGAAGGTCCTATCAAAGAGGGCTATTATTTTATATATTTGTTAATAATTTTTCTTTTTTTCCAGATTCAGTTATTTTAATAAATATGTCAGAGGCATTGTTTAAGTTAATTATAACTTTTTATTTTTTACCAATTTGGTAATTTGAGGACATTGCCATTCTGCCAAGATGCTTACAAATTCTAATACAGTAAATAAGTGGATATAATTGGAGTATTAACTGAAAGTAAAAAGACAGTTGACTGAAGACATTTTACTGAACTTCAAAATCAAGTTGTGAATTTCTGTGACTGCTGTATGAAGGGTACTGTGGAGTTTGTAGCATCGTGGAAGCAATGGCCATAGAGATTTCAAAGTCCTTTGGCTGTACTGCTTGTTTTTTGTGCAGAAGAAAATTCAAAATCTGTGAATTTATTATTTGACTATTTAGACTGTTTTAGTAATTTAACTTCTTTATATATTTTTTTTTTTTTTTTTTTTTTTTTTTTTTTTT
>NC_037671.1:38357179-38383255 GCF_003255815.1 Theropithecus gelada
CTGTAGCCCAGGCTGGAGTGCAGTGGCCGGATCTCAGCTCACTGCAAGCTCCGCCTCCCGGGTTCACGCCATTCTCCGGCCTCAGCCTCCCGAGTAGCTGGGACTACAGGCGCCCGCCACCTCGCCCGGCTATTTTTTGTATTTCTTAGTAGAGACGGGGTTTCACCGTGTTAGCCAGGATGGTCTCGATCTCCTGACCTCGTGATCCGCCCATCTCGGCCTCCCAAAGTGCTGGGATTACAGGCTTGAGCCACCGCGCCCGGCCAATTTAACTTCTTTATAGCGAGAAAAAAGTCACAGATAAGTGATTCTTCATTAGCATACACTTGTTTCATTAGTGCAAATTTCTTCTAAATTGAGAACATTAAGACTTAAATTTGTAATTGGATTATGGATGCCATTATAATCACAGCTGCTGCTTTTTATTTTCACATTTTATTTTGATTGTATAGTATCGAGGAAATCCTATTTCTACAGACAACTTCTATTCCTGAATATAATTTTACATAAGTAGCTATGTGCAAACCTGAGTTTTAAGAATGTTCAGTGTGGAGCTGCAGCTTTCCTAATCAGTGACATGTTTACAAGAAGTTGAGATATGTGGAAAAAGCTGGCAGCAGAAACTTTATTCCTAGGTCTGCATAAAATCAAGGTGGCCTGGCAGCTTTAAGGGATGTGTTTGCATTTGATTTTTAACACACTTGAGTGTGTATGCTGTTTTTCATTACACATTATTATATGTGACAGAGATAGTGTCACAGCTTTGCAAGTATAAAGGATATTTTGAAAATGAAATGCAAGCCAAGCATTTATGGAACCCCAGAGCACCTTTGGGAGCCCCTAGGATCTTATTGATGTGGCTACGCTAATTTAAGAACATCTAGTTTAAGAGATTATCAGTGCTACACTTGATTGTTTTGCTTTTCTTCCTAAATATGTTAAGCCAGTGTTTAGGGATCATGGTATTAGAAAAATAGGATTTTAATTTCCATGTATTGTTTTATAAGTGTCTTGCTTACTAGCGGTAGATGGTCACCTAGATATCAGTGATTTGTTACTTAAACAAAATAAGACACATGGCTGAATGTCTCATAGTTCTCTATTCCGCTGGCAAATGTTTGAAGCCAAAAGACTTGACTCAATGTAGAAAAATTCCTGCATTTTAGCCTATTTTAAAAACATTTGTTAGGTGCTTACAATGTAAAAGTAATTTTACCCAATAAAGAACCAAAACTTCCAGTAAGTTTAATTGAGGGTTTTCAGAGAAATTTGTCTCGTTTACCTTCCTCTTCTTTTTTAAAAAATTACTGTTTTGGGTCACCATCCAATTTTTATAGCTGCCAAACCTCCTACGGGCAGCAGCAACAGAAGCTTAAAACTTGTGACCATTTTAAGTGTTGGTAACAAATACAATTTTCAGGTGCCAGAGGGCACATGTGATCTTTTACACAAAAATGCCTCTGACCCACAGTCGGTAGTTCATCTTGAGTTGTCTCTTCTGTTAGTGATCATGAATAATAAATAAAACATTTATTAGGTGAGTGACTGAAGCTAGGGGATGTCCTCTGTGACTGTGAGAGTTTCTCTCTGAACAAAGTTAGTTGGACCATTCCTAATTGAACTTCTGACCTTGATCTCATTAACACCTGCTCTAAGGAAAGATTAAAGGGAGGCAGCCTGCCAACTGCATCCTTTTGCTGTCTGGGCATACACTACAGAAATGGCCCACATATGGGTCTAGAGATCTGTACATTTTAGAATTTAAAAATGATCAAAGAAATTCTTTTGTAAATTTTATTTGGGAACCTTAGATTTAACCTTACCATTGTAGACCAAGAGATTGTTTTGATGTGCTGTTGTTAAATATGCTAAATATGGTCTTTGGATACTGAGTTTTAAAGTATTTTTTTTGGATGTGTGCTAATTTGATAAAAAATATGACTTATATTTGCCAGGCTTTGGACCATGATGGGATAATCATTAGAGATATTTGCTGCTTATTTGTATTATAAATGTCTTTTCTAAAACTTTTATTCCTGGATTACTTTGAGGTGACTGAAGTAATGTAACAGCAGAAGGAGTTAAGGAAATAGACTAAAATATGACTTGATTTAGAAGGGAATTTCCATTTAAGAAATGAGAAATGGCCGGGTGCAGTGGCTTATGCCTGTTATCCTGGCACTTCGGGAGGCCAAGGTGGGTGGATTGCTTGAACCCAGAAGTTTGAGACTAGCCTGGGCAACATGGCAAAACCCAGTCTCTATTATTATATTAAAAAAAAAAAAAAGAAATGAGAAATGAATAGATTCCTAAAATATTTTCCAGATCTATTTTAATGCTGAGAATTTTTTGTTTTACAGTATTTTCCTTATGATTAATATTTCATAAATATGATTAATGGAGGGAGGGGTATTTTGTGAAAACCCATCAAAAATTTAAGTACTTTGATTTAACATGAGTAGTTTTAATCTCAAAATTGTTATTTTTGGTGTCCTTATGTTAAATACATTAAATATTATAAATATTGCTCTTTTTAGGAAATTAAAATTTGCTAGGGTATTTACTAGTTGGCTTTTCTCTATTTTTTTTCAGGTTACTTTGTTTTTCTTCTTGCAGTCATGCTTTGTAATCATTTGAATAGTTGAGCTTTATGTCTCAAATTCTGTTAATGGAAGTAGCTGCTTCAGATAGTTTGCTTAGGTATATTGTATTTTGTAATTCTCTATTCAGCTGTATGGGCTGTGGTCACCACTTATTCTGATGATCCACAGTGGGTCAGTCCTTTGTCCTAGCCACCTTCAGATATGTTATCTGCTCAGTCTTGCTGTCAGGACTGTGAAAATAAGCAATGATGTCCTCATGTTTTTCATACGAGGAAAATGGAACTCAAGAGAAGATACCAAATGTATTTGCCTATTATTATTTACATAATAGCCATTCATTTTAGCTCCTGCTGAATGCCAGGCTCCGTTCCAAGTGCCAAGGGTATTGGAATGAAGAAATTATAAGCTCTTGGATCCAAGAAATCACAGACTGATACTGGGGTTCAAACTTATAGCTGTTTGGTTCCAAAATGTCTGTTATGTTTTCAGTTTGAAATTGGAGTTTTTATTTGAAAATAGTTTTGACTTTTTTTTTGTCTTTGAGGTAACTCTTGCATGTGTAAATCAGATCTCTAATGATTTAATTTCCATAGGAGGGTGATTTTCACAATCACAATGGAAACAATGTAAAACAATGTAAATAGTTGTAAACTTTTCTATTATATTGAGGAGATGGGCATCTCAAATAACAAGAATCTTTGATTAGAAAATATTGGAACAGGTGAATAAAGTTAGCTTCTGGACCTCAGTTACCTTAAGTAGAAGTGGGTGTAAGGGAGAATGATTAAAAGTCCAGAGGTCTTAAGCCAGGAGTGTACCAAACTCAAGGGAAACAATTACAGTTTAGATGGAAAAGGTAAAAGAAAATGGATTTGACTTAAATTTAAAGCACTATTATGAATGAGGTCACAGGTACTGTATTGGGAGGGGGGGGCATGTAAGTTGGCCTTACCTCTATGGAGGACAATTTGACAATATTAAGATTCTTAAATATATTGGTGCCCTTTGATTCTGTAATTCTGTTTCTTGAAATTTATTTCCTGGAAGAAAATATGAGATGTGCAAAATACATATATTTTTCTTGCAGTATTCCTTAAATGTCTAAAGATAGGAAATTGGTTATGGTATACACAAATGATAGATATGCTGTATACAAATGTTTAAATATTAAGTAAAAAGGCAGGATATAAAACTGTGCATGGTATAACCCCAATTTAATTTATGTACATCAGAAAATCAAAGGAAATATATCTCAAAATGTTAATGATGGTTATAATGGGTGGTACAATTATGGGTAATTTTGATTTTCTTGTATACTGTTGTCTGGGTAGGGATCTAAAAGTGACTCTATTTCCTTTGGGACAATTTTCAAGGACTTGAAACCTATTCTTAAATTCCAAGTATGTGTCCCAACCACCTCCTTTTCAGGTTCAGACTGTAAAATTGAAGTTGCTTTTAAAAAGTCTGATATTGGCCGGGCACGGTGGCTCAAGCCTGTAATCCCAGCACTTTGGGAGGCCGAGGCGGGTGGATCACGAGGTCGGGAGATCGAGACTATCCTGGCTAACATGGTGAAACCCCGTCTCTACTAAAAATACAAAAAACTAGCCGGGCGTGGTGGCGGGCGCCTGTAGTCTCAGCTACTTGGGAGGCTGAGACGGGAGAATGGCGTGAACCCGGGAGGCGGAGCTTGCAGTGAGCCGAGATCACACCACTGCACTCCAGCCTGGGAGCACAGCGAGACTCCGTCTCAAAAAAAAAAAAAAAAATAAAAAATAAATAAATAAATAAATAAATAAATAAATAAATAAAGTCTGATATTTGGAGTCAGGCATGGTGGTGCACTTGGGAGGCTGAGGCAGAAGAATCGCTTATACCCGGGAGGCAGAGGTTGCAGTGGGCTGAGATTGTGCCATGTACTCCAGCCTGGGCAACAGGAGCGAAACTGTGTCTCAAAAAAAAAAAAAAAAAAAAAAAAGCCTGATATTTGGATGAGTGGAGTAACATCCTAATTAGAAGACCTTTTTCATGATAATGTTTTGAGTATTAACATATCTTACTTCTAGAGCTTCGTGTTTAAGTTGGCAGGTTAGAACAGTGTGCTAGTGAGGCCACAGTCTTGCTTCATATCCAGATACTCTCAAATATGGCTGGGTGTATTACAAATGAATTATAATATTTCTTATTTGTCTTGTCAATACCTAACTCTGTAGAAATGAATGGCCTGGGTTTTAAGGAAAATGAATGGGAGGTGGGGGATGGAGGTGCTGTATGTGGATGAATTCATGATCAGAAAACTTTTCAAAGACCTTGGGTTATTGAGTATTAAGTAGCTCTTTGCTTTATCCCTGTGTAAAGATAGACTTTTTTTTTTTCATTTTTAAATTGTCTGATTTAAATACCTGACCCATTAAGACTTTGTGAGAATAATACCAAGAATATACTGAGAATATTTTGAGGCTATAAATATGTCAGTTTTGAAGGCTATACAGTTAAGATGGAAATTTTTCATGGAATACATTTTTTGAAAACACAATATTATGGTAACAACCATGGACATGTGACCTTTTTTTCCTGTTGGATTAATTCATTAGACCATTAGTACATACGTAACGCAGGTACCCTAAATCTTTTTGCCTTCTGGTAAACTACTGACTACATATGATTAAATTCTAAAGAGATGAAGATTTTTAATGGTAAAATGGGTTAATATGAGAATTGATGTTAACAAGTAGAAAACAAAAGCATAATTTGGGTAGAAAATTAGTTGGAGTTACTAAGGATGTGACATGATGTTATGAAACTGAGGTAGCTGGTTTTGAATTAGTTCCTATTAAAATGATTGAGACCTGGCTGGCCATGGTGGCTCACTGCTGTAATCCCAGCACTTTGGGATGCTAAAGTGGGAGGATCACTTGAGGCCAAAAGTTCCAGACCAGCCTGGGCAATCTAGTGAGACACATCTGTACAAAAAAAGAAAAATTAGCTAGGCATGGTGGTGGCATGTGCTTATAGTCCCAGCTACTTGGGAAGCTGAGACAGGAGGATTACTTGAGCTGCCATGAACTGTGGTGGTGTCACTGTACTTTAGCTTGCATGTCGAGTGAGATCCTGACTCTTTTTTTTTTTTTTTTTGAGACGGAGTCTCGCTCTGTCGCCCGGGCTGGAGTGCAGTGACACAATCTCAGCTCACTGCAACCTCCGCCTCCCAGGTTTAAGCAATTCTCCTGCCTCAGCTTCCCGAGTAGCTGGGATTACAGGCGTCCACCACCATGCCTGGCTAATGTTTGTATTTTTAGTAGAGACAGGGTTTCACCATGTAGGCCGGACTGGTCTTGAACTCCTGACTTCAGGTGATTCACCCGCCTCAGCCTCCCAAAGTGCTGGGATTACAGGCATGAGCCACTGCTCCTGGCCTAGACCCTGACTCTTAAAAAAAAAAAAAGAAAAGAAGATTAACACCTGATGGGTACTATACTGAGTTTAATATTTATTTACTGTTTAATTTTTATATTTTCTTACAGGTGATTGGTCTGTTGGACGTTTTTACACCTGCAAGGTCTCTGGAGGAATTCAATGATGTGTGAGTAAATCTTTTGCATTTGCCTTCCTGGTCTACAGAATGAAGACTAATAGCCCATTTCTATTCCTGAACCATTTAGCAACATACAGACTTCAAAAAATTCTTTATTCCTATCATGCAACTCTTTCTGGGTGTAGGGGTGGATACCAGAAGATATATGTTATGGGTGGGGTGTGTTAGTATTTGCATCATTTCAGGCACATTGTACCCCACTGAAGAGTCAGTCTTGAATTCTTACAAAAGTTCCATGGAGAAAGGAGTAGAGAGTTTTGACTATGGATTTTTTCTTTTCAAAGTGTTTATCCCAGGTTTGGTTTTTTGTTGTTGTTGTTGTTTTAAAAGACACGGGGTCTTGTGATATTGCCCAGGCTGAACTCAGGCTCCTGGGCTGTAATGTTCCTCCCACCTCAGCCTCCTGAGTAGCTGGGACTGCAGGCACATGCTACCATGCCTGGCCGGTCCCAACTTTTTAAAGTGCTCTTCAAGAAATGTAATGGAGCCCCAGTCATATAAACTCCCTCCACTTTTATCGCCCATGCATGTGGGAGGTGATACTAGAACTACATACTGATCCTTGAAGTATTAGATTGCTACACTGGGATAAGGGGCAGACATGTTGAGAAAGGCTTCTCCCAGCTTTGTAACCACCTCTGTTATTTTAACCTGGGATCCCCCTAGAAAGCAGAGCCTGGGATTCTCAGGAACTGGTAGTAGGGGCTAGGGAAAATGAAACAGGGAAGGAGAGAAAGCTTCTGAGGATTTGTTGATTTGGTCACCACTATGGACAACTGGGCTGAAAACTGCTAAGATCTAAGAAGCTGTACATAATGCGCCTCAGATAGGGATCATGAATCCACTGGCTCCTGACCCCATTGGCAGGGGTTGCCACATGTGTCATTAGTGCCTTCACATGCCCAGGTTGCACATTGGTGAGCATAAGACAGATTCCAGCAAGTGTTCCCATGTATGTGTGAGCTCTCTACTATAATAGCTTTTCTAGTATCTGAGTTGACACAGCTCTCCCTGCCCCCAGTTCACAGATACACTATACCATAAAAGAGAAAAAAACCTTAAACGCAGTTATACTTTTGGTCCCATTGAAATTTTGGCATTCCTAAATGGAAACGGTTACTGTTATGAAAGCCAAAACAGAATTGAAGATCATTACTTCTCTTCCTTAACCTCCATTCCCCCATTGACTCCGGTGCTGAACCTAACCAGTTTCTCTTCACCCTTATCCTGGTTTCAGTTTCTCCCATTCTTATCCTGGACTGATCACAAACACCATTTACTCCTTTCCCACAGAACACACAGGGGATTTGTTTGAACTTGTATGTTCTGTCTAAGGAAAGGGAGAAAGAAATAAAGAAGATGAAATGGAAAGGGAAGGAGGAAAGGTGACAAAAACATTTCTCCACCATTTGAATTTAGTTGGAACAGTGTATGGCTGAGAGTAGAAGTTGAGAGAGGAGAATTTGGTCTACCTACAAGATCTCCTTGGCCACATTAACTTTGACCCTGCTAATGAAAGTTTAAGAAACAAAGGAAAAAAATAGCCAATAACTAAGAAAAATTGTTCTTCTCGCAGCCTTGCTTGGTACAAGAATATGGAGGCTTCCAGAGATTACTGGATGTTACCCAAGGGCATGTATATTACAGTTTGTTGAGCCCTACTGTATGCTGTAGTTGGAAAAGGGAATGTTGCAGAATGATGGTTTTTTAAAAAACAGTTTCCCTAAATGTGGAAGAAATGCTGAAGTAATGTGTTAGTGAATTACTTTGGAAAACATTTGAGTTAGATCTGAGCTGTTAGATCCCAAAATTTTAGGTCTACTAAGGATGGATTTATATAACAAAGGAAATGATTATTTGCTGACTTGTGCAAAGTGCAAAATGCTGTACTTTGGCCTAACTGGACAGTCTGGAACTGTATTGAGAACCTATTTTTCCTGTGTGAAAAGACCTTAATTAAGGCCAGTGTCTTCTTAAAAGGTTAAATGTTACTGATAGTTTTGCCTTTGTTTGGATCCTTTATCCATGTAAGGACCCAGCAACTACAAGTCTACCTTTGAACTAAAGTTTCATTCATTCATTCATTCAACCATTCATTCATTTATTTATTCATTCAACAAATACTATGGCTGATGAGCAGGAATCTGTTTTTTCTACTTTAGCTGGATTCTGTTCTTTATAAACAATAACTGAGTTTACCTCTTGGAAGCAAATCTCATTACTACTTGTTGAATACTTACTGAGTGCAGAACACTGAGCAGAGTGTTGGCACAGGCTCAGAATAATCAGAAACAGTCGCTCTTCCTTTTGATGAAAGTGTCTGGTTGCGGTAAACAAATTCAAAGCAGTTTTGTATCCAGGCTACCAATTGGCTGTATGACCTTGGACAAGTCACTTTACCACTATAGACCCAGTCATTTCCCTGTAAAATGATGAGAATTGAGGTCATTGACTTCTGAGGTGTTTCAAATTACAGAAAGTCTCTGAAAATAGAATGAACTTGTTTGCCCTTAGAAAAATATTCCATTGTTTACTTTTTCTGTGACATTCATATCACGGAAAAAATCACTGTAGTTCAGGACAATAGTTATTTCAGTGTTTTCTTTTTTTTTGAGACAGGGTCTTGCCCTGTTGTCACCCGGGTTGGAGTGCAGTGGCGAGATCTCGACTTACTGCCACCTCTGCCTCCCAGACTCATGCAATCCTCCCATCTCAGTCCCCCAAGTAGCTGGGACTACAGGCATGGGCCACCATGTCCAGCTAATTTTTGTATTTTTGGTAGAGATGGGGTTTCGCTATGTTGCCTAGGCTGGTCTTGAACTCCTGAGCTCAGGTGATCGCCCTCTTAGGCCACTCAAAGTGCTGGGATTCCAGACATGAGCCACCACTCCTGGCAGTTTCAGTATTTTCTAAAGTTATTTAGGGTCACACAAAGAACATAAATGAGGTTCAGTGTTACACAATTGGGAGCCGTGGGGTCTGTGGCAAAATACATCTGCACCTCCTAAAAGTATTCAAATTCACATTCAAACAAAACAAGTAAACAAAAACCTACACTTCCGGCCAAGCCAGACATAATTTAGGCTAGAGTGGTTCTACAAGCTGCCTGTTTAGAGCAGGCTATAATTTGAACACAAATTTTTAAATGGTAATTAGCAAAATCTCTAATTACTTTCAGATTTACAGTTGATTTTTTTCTTTTCTTTTCTTTTCTTTTTTTTTTTTTTTTTTTTTGAGACAGTCTCTCTCTGTCACCCAGGCTGGAGTGCAGTGGCACGATCTTAACTTGCTGCAACCTCTGCCTCCTAGGTTCAAGTGATTCTCCTACCTCAGCCTCACAAGTAGCTGGGATTACAGGTGCACACCACCACGCCTGGCTAATTTTTGTATTTTTAGTAGAGATGGGATTTCACCGTATTGGCCAGACTGGTCATGAACTCTTGACCTCAAGTGATCTGCCCACCTCAGCCTCCCAAAATGCTGGGATTATAGGTGTGAGCCACCGCACCTGGCCTACAGTTGACTTTTAATCATGTGGTACGTGTATTTGTGCCTTTATGTTTCGGTTAGCACTTTTAATTTATATACAGCCATGCATCAGTTAATGACTGGGATGTGTTCTGAGGAATATGTCATTAGGTGATTTTGTCATTGTGCAGACATCACGGAGTGTACTTCCACAAACCTAGATAGTATAATCTGCACACCTAGTCTATATGGTATATCTTGTTGCTCCTATGCTACAAACCTGCACAGCATGTTACTGTACTGGATACTATAGGTAACTGTAACATGATGCTATGTATTTATGTATCTAAACATAACTAAGCATAGAAAACATACAGTAAAAATACGGTACTATAGGCCAGGCTTAGTGGCTCACTCCTGTAATCCCAGCACTTTGGGAAGCCAAGGTGGGCACATCACTTGAGCCCAAGAGCTGGAGACCAGCCTGAGCAACATAGGGAAACCCCTTCTCTACAAAAAAATTTAAAAAATTAATCGAGCATGGTGGTGCATGCCTGTAGTCCAGCTACTGGGGAGTCTGAAGTGGGAGGATCACTTGAGCCCAGAGGCGGCGGTTTTATTGAACTGTGATTGCGCCACTGCATTCCAGCCTGGGTGACAGAGTAATATACGTGGTCCACTGTTGACTGAAACATTGTTTTGTGGTACATGACTACTTCAGATTTTTGCTATGTTTTAAATTTTAATTCTTACAAATGAAGACTATACCTTTGAGAAAGGAATAATAGGTAGTGCATTTTGAACATTAGGAACAATATACAGTTACTGAATCTAACAGATGGAGATTATTTTTGGAAGATGTAGTGTTAAAAGATGGATATACGGAGTTGCTCTTGACCGCCATAGGATGTGGTTGTACAGATGGCAACATTTTGTAAAGATACAGTACCTCTAGATCTCTTAAATGATTGGAAATCATTTGGGCCTCTCTGTTGGCTTTTTGATAGTAATGTTTGGCAAGAGACTGCATGCATATATATTCCTGTGTATGCAGCAAATATTACCGGTAGAAATGCAAAAATCTTAAATAGCCAATATTTGAACCTAACACCAGAGCGAGCTGTAATTTAGTATTATTACAGTATTGCCTTTTCTCTGCGTGTGTGTGTGTGTGTGTGTGTGTGTTCTCTGCGTGTGTGTGTGTGTGTGTGTTTTCCTTTTGTAGTTGGGTCTACAGGCTCACACCACTAGACTCAGCTGTTTTTATTTTTTTGTAAACATGAGGCCTTGCTGTGTTGCCTTGGTTGTTCTTGAACTCCTTGACTCAACCAGTCCTCCCACCTTGGTCTCCCAAAATGCTGGGATTACAGATATAAGCCACCATGCCCCCGCCTTTTCTTAACTGTAGTGGTTCTTTGCACAAGCATAGTAGGCAGTGAAGAATTTTTTGATTCCTCCTGGGAACTATTTCCTCAAATTTCATGGAAACTGAATTGTCATAAGTGGAAATTAGTCTTCTGGTACTTTTTCCTTTATTTTACAAGTTCCCATCCCAGGTTTCTTGCACTGAATTCCTTATCTCTGCTTCATTCTTGAAGAGTGAAATGGAAGTGGGGTTTTGGATTCTAATCTCCATCTGTTAGAGCAGAAAACCTACAACAAGGCTAATCAGCAGCTCTTGTTTTAGTGAAAACCAATGAGGAGAGATCACTTCTTCCACCTACTGACAATGATTGCTCAACTAATACGTTTAGCTTTTTATTTCAATGTAAAAGTTGCTGAAAACACTGAATTGGTAAAGGAAATTTCAAGATTTACATTTTAACCTGATGATGTTCAATAAATATTTGAAGACCTTATGCTAGGCACAGTAATAGTCTCTGAGGAATATAGCAATAAATAAGAGTTGAGGCTCTTAACGGGAGAGAAGAACAGTGTAAATGATCAAACAAAATACCATGTGGTAAGATCTAAAAGGTCCTATATGAGTTGGTCTCCTGTGTACTCTCTAATCTGACGTCACTTAGTCCTCTTTCCACTCTGTCTCCACCCCAGTCACTCTGGCCTCTTGTTCTTTGACTACAGACAACCACATTTGCAATAAGACCTTTGCACCAGTTTCTGTTATTGCCCTGGAACTGTTTCCCCACATACCTACATGACTGTCTCCTTTCCTTCAGGACTCTACCCAAGGGTCTTCTCATTAGAAGTTCTTCTTTTGTTACCACTCTAACTGAAATAGTATCCCTGCTGGTCACTGTTTACCCCTTACCCTGCTTTGTTCTTAGCAAATTTTGTTATTGTCTGTCTTCTCCCTCCATTTGTAAGTTCTGTTCGAGCATGGAGTTTGTTTTCGAGCATGGAGTTTGTTTTCGTCATCGCTGAATCATTAGCACTTAGAACAGTAACATGCACTCTATTGTTTGTTAAACAGGTGAACACAAGAATTGCCATTATAGGGCAGGTATAGGGTGCTAAAGGACTGCATAGTATGGCCACCTAACCCAGACGTGGAGTGTCTTCAGGAAAGCCTCTGCAAAAAAGATGTATACATAGAGGGCTTAAGGGATGAAGGAGAGTTGGAAAGGTCGGGAAAGTGCAAGTTCATCCAGGGGCTAAGAGAGGGAGCTGAGGGCAGAAGAGGGGTGTGTGTGTGTGTGTGTGTGTGTGTGTGTGTGTGTGTTTGGTGGGAATAGAGGTGTATATGGCAAAAGATGAAGCTGGAATGGGGAGGGACTAGATCCTTGGGGCTTTGTAAGCTAAGCCTCATTAAGGTGGTTGCTTTAGAGAAGAGATCAAAGGGTACTGGGAACTGGAAATGGAATTGGAAAAAGGATGAAAGGTTTTATTTTTATGTGGGATGACATAGTTACAACTCTTTCCCCCTTCCTCCCCACACAAACACATTCCATAGTGTGTGATAAAAAGATATCATTTTACCAGAGGCAGTTTTCTTCTGGATCCTTAACACATTAGGAAATATTTTGGATGAGCATACTAGTTGAAAATCTGAAATGGATTTAAGACTTTTCTGGGAACTTAAATTTTTGTAATGATGCTTCTCATTGTGAATATGTGACTTGAATTTCTTTTGGTTTGACTTCTTGCCAGTATTACAACTATGTCCTTTCTTTAAAAACAGGGTCTTATGCTTGTGAGTGAAACTGACAAAACATGTGGGTGAGCAGTTCTGTGACACCAGCTTTCTTTTTTTCAGTAAAATCTTGTAGGGTACAAAGGGCTTTCACATAATCTCATTTGACACAACAACCCTGTGAACTAGATGATATTATCTCTGATTCTCAGATGAGGGAACTGAGGTTGAGAGAGATGAACTTAATTGTATAATATCACATACAAAATTGCATCTCTCCCTGGTCTTTTGGCTCTAAACCTATTTCTCATCACATTTTTCTGATCTAAGGCTATGATTATTATTTGAGAGTCTGCTCCCCCTTCTTATTGAGTAAATACTGTGTTAAGTTCTATGTAAGATGCCGAAACTAAGGGCCTGTCTCGTTTTCCAATTGCTATGATCTTATTAAAGAAATGAGGCATTTCTTATTAAGAAATGCTTACCTAAAATAACTGAAGAGGTGAGTCAAATCTGTAATGTCTAGACAACTTACAGGGTGCTGCATGAACTCAGAATATTAGAGAAGCTTAGTGGAGAAAAGCCTCTGAAGAGGGTAATAACTGTCCGAAGAAGCAAACAGGGAATAGGATGTGGAAGCTGAAATTTATTCCAGACAGAGAATGAAGGAAATATGTAAAGTATATAGAAAAGAGATTTGTATGGAATGGAGAGTATTAAATGAAAAAAACTATTGATTCTTCTTTTGTACTTGGATGAAAATTGTGCATTAATGAATTCTGGGTGTGTGTGTGCGCATATGTGTATGTTTAGGGTTATTCCTAATTTAGCTAATAAACGTGATCTTTTTGGAAATAATGCTGAAAGAAATACCTAGCCTGGTTGCTTGGACTTATAGGTTATTTCCTAATTTAGCTACTAAACATGGTATTTTTGGAAATAATGCTGAAAGAAATACCTAGCCTAGTTGCTTGAAACTAGGCTAAGTGCTCAAGTTAGTGAACACAGGAAGAGAAGTAGTCTGGGAAAAAGATTAATGAGTTAACTATTAACATTTGTGTTTACAATTTATTTATCAGAGAGGTCTGCTGAAATGGAGATGGTGGGTGGTGAAACTCCTTGTAGATGTTTTTACAAACTCACGTTAGAAATCTTAAATAAGTTACATATCTCTTAAGAAAATATCATTCAGTTTTTGCTTGACATGATCAGTAAGATGCCACTTTTTTCTCAGATTAGCTAGTTTTAAAAGGTAAAGAAGCTTCAAGGCCTAGCTTAGAGTTTGAGTCCTTCAGCAATCTCTCTCTAATTCACTCCTTCCTAAGTCTGTGCTGGGACCCTCTCCTGTGTGTTCTCCAGCACTATATGTCCTTTTATTATGATTATATATTCATATATGCCTTCCTTTCATCTAAATGCTGTATCTGCCTTTCCCACTGCTGCATCTTGAAGGCCCAGAAATACATATTTGTTGATGGAGTGATAGAATGAATAAATGACTGCGCTGTCACTGTTTATAACTGGTTGAGGATTTGGTTGTCTGAAAGCATGCTCAGTGCTCTCTCCTTTGACTAGCTTTTTTGTTTTCATCCTGTAATGTAGACTATATGTTAAAATATTGAGTCTAGTTTCATTGATGCAGGTAATGTAGAGGGCATCTTTTAGTAATCTTTGCTTCAAGTGAGAATAATTTGTTGTGAAATAAGCCTACTAAGCTGCCTACTTGGCTGCTGAATGGTTCTTTTACCCCTAAATTAGAACAGTCTGGTCTGCTTAACAGATAAGACCTTTGGCACACATATTTCAATAAAATGAGCCCTTGTCTTGTCTTACTAGTAGTGCTGTATGAGTTGTCCTGAGTCATTCAGTGGTAATTGAGTGCCTACTATCTATCCGACACTGTTCTCGGTACTTTAGATACTACAGGGAACAAAAAATAACCCTGCCCTCCATGAACATTGTACAAGCAGATAACAATAAACAACAGTGAGCATATAAAAAAGGAAATTACATAGTCTGTCAGCAGACAATAATGCTATAACTAAAAAGAAAAGGTAGAACAGGAAAGGGGAATTAGGAGTACAAGGGCGGGAGGAAGATAGAATTTTAAATGGAGTAAGGATAGGCCTTATTGAGATGAATTTTGAGCAAAAATGTGAAGAAGCGGAGGAATTAGACCTGGGGATATCTAGGGAAAGAGCATTCCAGGCAGAAGAGGCAGTCAGTGCTAAGGTCCTGAGGCAGACTGCATGATATATTGGAACTGGAGCAAGGAGGCCAGTGTGGAGCTAAGAGCAAGGGAGAGAGATGTAGACTATGAAATAATGAGAGACGTAATTGGGGGCAGTGTACTGGATTAGGTAGGGCTTTCTCTGCCATTGAAAGGAATTTTGTCTTTTACTCTCAGTAAAATAGGGAGCCTTTTGAGGAAAGGAATGCCCTGATCTGATTTTTATTTCTAAAGAATCACTCTTCCCCTGTGTTGAGAATAGACTGTAGTAAGTCCCAGGGATCACTAGGTGAGTTGCAGAAGGTTGTGCTTACAAATTGTCAATCCCTGTGATTGTTTTAAGCATGCTGTTTAAATATGGAATAAATTTTTTTTTTTTTGCCTTTTGATAATTTCTTTGAATAGGACTGATAGTGGTAAGAGATGCCAGTCTGTAGATACAGATATAGAAGAGTTTTTCCTACAAAGGTTCTTTCTCTTTTTTTATTTTTATTTTGTTTTTTTTGAGACGGAGTGTCACTCTGTCGCTCAGGCTGGAGTGCAGTGGCGCGATCTCGGCTCACTGCAAGCTCCACCTTCCGGGTTCACACCATTCTCCTGCCTCAGCCTCCCGAGTAGCTGGGACTATAAGCGCCTGCCACCACGCCCGTCTAATTTTTTTGTATTTTTAGTAGAGACGGGGTTTCACCATGTTAGCCAGGATGGTCTCGATCTCCTGACCTTGTGATCTGCCTGCCTTAGCCTCCCAAAGTGCTGGGATTACAGGCGTGAGCCACCACGCCCGCCCTCTACATAGGTTCTTTCTGATTATTCTGTGCTTTAAAAAGTGGAGGGTGGGGAGAAAGAGGGCAGGGACAGTGGTACTGGTCTTAACAATTGGATATTATCCAAGAAGTATAAATGAAGCTGTAGAATGGGGTGCTGTCTAGAGTACTGAAAAGCATTTATGACAGAGTTCTTCCTTCTTGCTGTCACAGTACATTTTACTCACAGGAGTCACTTTGAGAAATGTGATTTGTGATCTCTATACTTTGATTAAATTTAAAGAAGACCAACTTCACAAGGAAAGTGAAAAACAAGATTTGTATCAGTCCATGAAGTTCTGTTTTCAGCTTTTAGCCTAATAAAGGCCAACTTACTTAATTCCGTTGTAAAGATGTGAGAACTAGATAGCTTTCCAACCATACTCAAGTCTGACCTTCCTTAATTTACTTTAGGTGTTATATACATTGACAATATTAGGCATGTCTTTAAAATGTAATTGACTATGCTTTCCAGAAACAAATACTGTAGAAATTATGTGACTCTCCATTAATGCCTCTTTTGGAATGTACTTACTTAAAATGTGCTCATCTATATTCCTTGCCCCCCATCCTGTTCATTATTTTTAGAAGTTGGTGCGTCTTCCATAAACAGTCAGCAACTTTGTATGATGCTTGCTTTTGTCCTCTGTTGCAAGACTTACTTTGAAAATCTTTCTATATGGGAGTTAGAATGTAACAGTTGGTGGTCATGGATTGGTTTTTGGGCCTCCTGGAAACAAGTATAGTGATTATGTTAGTTCCTGCAAGACACTTCTGCCATAAATTATGCCTTTCAGTTTATTTCATTGTAGCTTAGTAGTAACGCTTGATAGTTATTACTATATAGAGTGATTAATCTTACAAACTTACATAATGTTTTGGCAGTCTCACCCTTTCTCTAAATTTTGGTGATAAAATGGATGTGGTCTCTGAGGGGGAAAGGGTTTGAGAGAAATTACATCGTGGTAAAATGTTCTAACTAAAAGCACACTGTCTCTCTCTCAGGCCATGCAGTCAGTGGTCCTCTGGCTGCCTAAGATTTCTTAAGTCACTGATAACCATTTAAACACAATAGTTGTACTTGAAGTTGCTATACTTTCATTAGTAATTTTGCCTAACCTTTGTGAACTAGCTCAGGCATATTAGTTAGGACTTTTAGGTTTTATTTAAAGATAAGTTATGTTTGTCCTTTCTCCATAAAATTATTTAGAAAAGTTGAAAGAATAACCCTCTTATTTTCCAATGTCAAAAAATATAATTATGTGCAAAGTAGTCTTATAAGACTGAAATTGGATTCTGTCTTCCTCAGCTTATGCATCAATTTAGAGTTAAAGAATATAGTAACTGTGATTAGGACAGAATATTGCTATGTTCTTGCCAGCCTTCTTTATTAGTTAAGATTAACTTTGATAGTAAATACAGTGTTGATAATTATTAAGGACATTATTCAGACATACTGCTTCGCTAGTTATTGTGACATTTATAAGAGTTTTTAAAAAGGTCATTCCCTTGATGTAAATTTTGTATCAGCTGAAAGAATTGTTGGAAGAATATGTGCTGTGATTAAGATCATGGTCTGTGGAGTCAGTTAGTTTTAGATTCAACTCCTGACGTTACTACTCTTTTTGACCTTCAGTAGATGGCTTATCCTTGTTCTGTCTCTGTTTCCTTGTCAGTAAATGGGAACACTAATGGACATTATCTCACAGAGTTATTGGGAGGAGTGTATGAGATGTGGACATAATAAACTGCTTACTGCAGTGCTGGACACAGAATAAGTGCTAGTTAGTGTCTTTGGTTATGTTATGTTGAGATTGGAACATTTCTTAAAACGTTTCAATCTCATTTACTTATTAAATTACATTTAGAGTCTACTGTTTCCTCAAGGCAGTATAAACATGTAAGTTTTAAAAATATGAAATGCTAAAATCTTAAGGTTACAACTAGATTAGGTCCTGTTGATCTCCATGAAATTGAGAACTAACCATGGCAGCCCTACAGGGAAATTATGATAGAGAAAAAAAATTCCATTCCTCTTGGAGTTGTGTGTGTAGGTATATAGAGAGGTCACACACACGCATGTTTATTCTTATAATACATTAATAATAGATCTAAATTACTGACCTCCTTTCTTCCCTCCAGAATTCATAAAAAATGAAAATAGAAATGAAATGAAATCAGCATTCTTTATAGCTCAGGTGATATATATTATTACCCAACCTTAGGAATAGGAATGATTCTTAGACAGTAAATAAAACTTACACATATTTTTAAAAATTCAGCCTCTTAGCCGGGCACAGTAGCTCACGCCTCTAATCCCAGCACTTTGGGAGGCTGTGGTGGGAGGATCACTTGAGGTCAGGAGTTCGAGACCAGCCTGGCCAACATGGTGAAACCCTGCCTCTACTAAAAATACAAAAATTAGCCAGGCGCAGTGGTGCGTTCCTGTAATCCCAGCTGCTCGGGAGGCTGAGGCATGAGAATCACTTGATCCCGGGAGGTGGAGATTGCAGTGAGCCGAGATTGTGCCACTGCACTCCAGCCTGGGTGACAGAGCAAGACTCTGTCTCAAGAAAAAAAAAAAAAATCAGCCTTTTTAGTACCAATCTACTTTTTATGTTTCCATAACTGCGTAATACAGTAATGAGTGGCTTAAGACATTATGTCTAGAATATGTGTGGTGAACCTGTTGGACTTGAATGTAATCATTCCCTAATCTTACCACATAAAGATGGAATTAATAACCAGCACCACACCTGTGAGGAGAAATTCTGGAATGCCTCATCTTGCCTCCAGATAAAACATGTTCCTCCTTCCTTTAAGGTAAATGCAGGAATATTGTCAATGAACAAATCCTTTCACTAGTCGTTCCTGAAAAAGAATTATAGTTTGAAAATCAAAAAATAGACCGGGCGCAGTGGCTCAAGCCTGTAATCCCAGCACTTTGGGAGGCCGAGACGGGCGGATCACAAGGTCAGGAGATCGAGACCATCCTGGCTAACCCGGTGAAACGCCGTCTCTACTAAAAAATACACAAAAAAAAAACTAGCCGGGCGAGGTGGTGGGTGCCTACTGTAGTCCCAGCTACTCGGGAGGCTGAGGCAGGAGAACGGTGTAAACCCGGGAGGCGGAGCTTGCAGTGAGCTGAGATCCAGCCACTGCACTCCAGCCTGGGCGAAAGAGCGAGACTCCGTCTCAAAAAGAAGGAAAAAAAAAAAAGAAAATAAAAAAATACTCCTATTTTAGAACCTACAACGTGGAAGGCTTATAATAAGGTGAAAATGTACTGGTGGATTTAAAACTACAAGATACTTAATTATAGCCATGCACTAAGTTATACTTTATATTTTGTCATACAAGAATAATATTTTTAAGAAAACTGATACTGACACATGTATCTTTCTAATCCCTACCTTTGCTTTTATTATTATTATTATTATTATTTTATTTTTTGTAGAGATGGGGTTTCCCTATGTTGCCCAGGCTGATCTCAAACTCCTGCCTCAGCCTCCCAGAGTGTTAAGATTATAGGTGTGAGCCACAAAGCTTGGCCTGTTTTCTTTTCTCTTGAAATAACCTGAAAAAAGTTATGTCAAGTAGGAATAAGTATGTAAATGTTTAGAATAGATGGCAGGTAGTTAAAGTTAGAATAGTAATGTTGGGAGGCTGAATTGGGAGGATCACCTGAGACCAAGAGTTAGAGCCCAGCCTGAGCAACATAGTGAGACCCCATCTCTACAGAAAAATTTTAAAAAATTAGCTGTGCGTGGTGGTGCACACCTTTAGTCCTAGCTACTCGGGAGGCTGAAGTAGGAGGATCGCTTGAGCCCAGGAATTTGAGGTTGCAGTGAGTTACTATGATTGCTCCACTGCATGACAGAGCATGACCCTGTCTCTAAAAAAAGAAAAGTAAAAGAATAGCAATGTTGAAAATGAGGTAATGAGGTGCCCCTCCCCCGCAAAAACGAGTAGTTGTTAACTTTTAGCTGTCATCGTGGTACAGCTACCATTTTAAGGGAAGGGTGGCCTTCCCTTAAAAACTTAGAAAAGTCGGGCCGGGTGCAGTGGCTCATGCCTGTAATCCCAGCACTTTGGGAGGCTGAGGCGGGTGAACTATGAGGTCAGGAGATCGAGACCATCTTGGCCAACACGGTGAAACCTTGTCTCCACTAAAAATACAAAAATTAGCTGGGTGTGTTGGCGGGCACCTGGAGTTCCAGCTACTCGGGAGGCTGAGGCAGGAGAATCACTTGAACCTGGGATGGAGGTGGAGTGCAGTGAGCCGAGATTGCGTCATTGCACTCCAGTCTAGCAACAGAGTGAGACTCCGTCTCAAAAAAAAAACAAAAACAAAAACAAAAAAAATAGAAAACTTATAAAAGTCTTGTGAAGATAAGAGTTTTCTTAGGGGTTCTAGATTGTTATGTAACTTTTCACTAATTTCTAGGTATCTGGTGACCCATCTCATGGGGGCAGATCTGAACAACATTGTGAAATGTCAGAAGCTTACAGATGACCATGTTCAGTTCCTTATCTACCAAATTCTCCGAGGTCTAAAGGTACAGATAATATAAGTAATAATTTTAAAAAATTAATTCTGCCTTTCTCCCCTCCTTTTAGGGCTTAAACAAGTAAACAACTTTTCTTACGGAAAATTCAAACACATAAAATCACAAGTAAAGGTCATAGTACAATAAACTGCCATGTTCACTCAGTGACAACAGTTACCGACATATGGCCAATCATGTTTCTTTTGTATTTCCCAAGCCCTGGATTATTTTAAAGCAAGTCTAGACATTATATAATACCACCCATAGATACCTCAGTATGCACATCTGAAAGATAAGGACTCTTCATTCTTACATCTAAACAATAATTTATTGATGTGATCTAATATCTGGTCAGTGTAATGTTGAGATTTTCAAAAAATCCTCAAGAAAGACTAATTTATTTGTTGGAGGGGCAGGTAAACAGTGTTTTCAAATTAAACCATCTTTGATATTTAGCTGCTTTGAGTCCTTATTGAGCTCCAGAGTGCCAACCAGAAAATAGATAAAAAGCTCAACTGAGTGGAGTCAATGGCTGTGGAAATTATAGTTATGGTAAATGTACACAATACTGATAGTTACGCTGATTTCTAATCTTACTGTTAACACTAGCAGTTCTTACTGATTCATGAAAATGTGCAGCAAATATGTTATATAATGTGACAATAGAAGGTTGGAGGTAACTGACTTTTTTTCTTTTTTGCAGTATATACATTCAGCTGACATAATTCACAGGGTATGTATTATGACTTTGATCACATTATTTTGGGGAAGTGGGGTGAGAGTGGAAGAATGGCATTTAGCCAAGATCCTAATCTAAACTTACTTTAGCCATTGAACTGTTGATTGATTGCAACTTTAGGTTTAGGCTGATTAAAGAAAGAAGTTGTGTAGTTTTGTTCTATGTAAAGCTAACTTGGACTAGATATTGACTGTAGGATGGAGATTGTGTTTTGATAGCTGGATGAAGTCTTTTATGTCTGGATCCTCATTATTACCTGTAGGGGGAAAATTGATCATGCATCATGAAGTTGATCCTGTCTTCCCTGTATTTGCTTCCTAGGACCTAAAACCTAGTAATCTAGCTGTGAATGAAGACTGTGAGCTGAAGGTAAAATGAAGAGACAGTATTCATTGTTTGCTTTACTTTGAGATTGTATGTTTGACTAAGCAGGCACACTTTCATAGGGAGTAGATTTATGAGCCATGACTATCCGAAATTCATATTATTTTTATTACCAGACTTTGAAATGTAAACCATTTCTGAGTAAGCTAAGTGACATTGAAAGTGGCATCACTTGTTTTTATTTTAACATAAAGTTAAATTATAAATTTAATATATTCATAATAAAGGAAGATAATAGTCAAATATCAAGTAAGTGGTCCTAAAGAGGTGATAACTACATTAAATACATTTCTAAGAGGAGAAATGACAGAAACCCACTCACTCAAAATAATTCAAATAAAAGATAAGTGAATTAATTTTTTCTAAAGAGCAAGCAGCTCTAGAACTTATTTTGTTCCATTTCATTTTTTTTAACTTAAAAAAAAATAATTTCCATACATTAGAACGCACCATTTTCATTTTGGCAAAATTATGTATCCACTTAACTATCACATTTATGATAAAGAACATTTCTTTTTTTTTCTTTTTTTTTTTTTGAGATGCAGTCTCGCTCTGTTGCGGTCTAGAGTGCAGTGATGAGATCTTGGCTCACTGCACCCTCTGCCTCCCGGGTTCAAGCAATTCTCCTGCCTCAGCCTCCTGAGTAGTTGGGATTACAGGTGCATGCCATCACGCCTGGCTAATATTTGTATTTTTAGTGGAGATGGGATTTCACCATGTTGGCTAGGATGGTGTCGATCTCCTGACCTTGTGATCTACCTGCCTTGGCCTCTGAGAGTGCTGGGATTACAGGTGTGAGCCACTGCTCCCAGCGAAGAACATTTGGATTACTTTAAAAAGTTTATGGCCAGGCGCAGTGGTTCATGCGTGTAATCCCAGCACTTTGAGAGGCCGAGGCGGGTGGATCATGAGGTCAGGAGATAGAGACCATCTTGGCCAACACGGTGAAACCTCGTCTCCGCTAAAAATATAAAAATTTAGCTTGGCGTGGTGGCAGGCACCTGGAGTCACAGCTACTCAGGAGGCTGAGGCAGGAGAATGGCATGAACCCAGGAAGGCAGAGCTTGCAGTGAGCCGAAATTGCGCCACTGCACCCCAGCCTGGGTGACAGAGTGAGACTCCTGTCTCAAAAAAAAAAGAAAAGAAAAAGAAAAAGTTTATTGTGTCCCTTCCTAGTCTAGTCAATCCCTATCCCTCCACCCCTAATTCTGGCTCCACGCAACTATGCATCTGCTTCTAACACTATAGATTAGGTTTATCTTTTCTGGAGTTTCATGTAAATGGAATCATATAGTGTGTATTTTTGTGTGTCTGACCTTTGCTTTGTGTAATGATTCGGTATTGTGTGTGTCAGTGGTTTCTTCCTTTTTATTGGTAATAGTATTTTGTTTTATGAACGTATCAGAATTTTTAAATCTGTCCACCTGCTGATGGACATTTGCTTGAGTTTGAGGCTATGTAAAGCAACTGTGAACATTTATGTGCAAACCTTTGTGTGGACATAAGTTCTCATTGCACTTGATTAAATACCTAGGAGTGACGTTTTTGTTTTGCTTTTTGTAATTTCAGTTTAAGTTCTTGCTGTATATTTCCCATACATTCTAAGCATGGACCAGGAAATCTTTTTATGAAAGTGCTATTTTGTTCTCCTTTTTAATAAGGCGGCAGAAGTTTGTTTGTTTGTTTGTTTGTTTGTTTGTTTCCCCTGCCTGTTTCTCAGTCTTAGCAGTTTGTCTGTTCCTCTTCTGCCCTTTAGATTCTGGATTTTGGACTGGCTCGGCACACAGATGATGAAATGACAGGCTACGTGGCCACTAGGTGGTACAGGGCTCCTGAGATCATGCTGAACTGGATGCATTACAACCAGACAGGTATTACTTGCCTTGGTTATTTAGGGCCTTATTTAATTCCATGTTGGATGCATTTGGGATTCTCAGAAGTAGAGATGGTGGGAGTGGGAAGAAATATCTTTTCTTCCCTCAGTGGTCCTTTTAAAGCCTACAAGTAAAAATATTTTACTTCCTCAGATGGGGAAGTGGGGTTTTATACACAGCCTTTAAATCTTGTGATTTAGCAATTGGGTTTTTATTTATTTAGATTTTAATATATTCTCTGAGTACTTATACCTAAAGACAATGAATCCATAATTTTAACCCCTCAATGTTACTTGGAAGAATCTACCATTCTGCTAATACGAAACTTACCCCTTTTTAAACAGCTTATTTCTCTTAAGTATGTTTTGACTTACCACACCTTTGAGTAGCCCTTTAGTCAGGTGATCTTAGTAAGCTATTTATTTCTGTAAAAATGACTATGATTGTTGAGCCTCAGATGTCTTAAATAGTAATTTGAATATTTCACCCCTAGTTACGGTTTCATTTGTTGCCATTGTTGCCAAGAATAGTAACAGTGACATTGCATGTACTTTTATTTCTCTTTAATTTTGCCAGTTGATATTTGGTCAGTGGGATGCATAATGGCCGAGCTGTTGACTGGAAGAACATTGTTTCCTGGCACAGACCGTATCCTTTAAAAAGTTTTGGATTCTTGTTTCTTATCTGTATTCCAGTGTCCATGGATGTATACTCCTTTTACTTATCTCTAGGGAAGGCTCTCAGTTTTTTGCTTTTATAGTCTAGATAATGCATTATGAAGTTTTTCTTCTTACTGAGTAGCTTGCCTTGCCAAGAAAGAGGCTTCAGTTTACTTTTATGAGTTGGAAAAATTCCTTGTAAGTTGAAAAACCCATCAAATCTGTCTTCTTTTTGCAGCAATCCCTTATTAATCATCCCACAGCAGTTCTGAGACCTGAACATACTCATGAGAAACTCCAGATCCCAATGACGGGTTTAGTCTGCTTGTATAAACACTTAATGAGCACAAGATACCTGTTTCTAAATGAAGGACATCTTGCTAGTATGTTTGTTTTGTGTATTAAAAAGGCTATGTTTGGTACCTGCAATGATATACTGCTTACTTGTTATGTTTGTTGTTTGACAACAAAGAGTAAAAGCAAGAAGTGAAAAGGCTACCATGTAATGTACTTTTGTTTTTCCAGCACAAACTTTTTCCCAGATTGCAGCCAAACCCTAATTTACTCCAAGACTTACTGTCTAGTTTACGGTTTATTATAGCCCCTTTATTTTAGTTCCTTTCCTATCTGCGGTATGCTTGTTTCATTGTTTAGTAATAATGTCATGAGAAATGTGGTTTGTTGGAACTCTTATCAGTTCTACTTATGGAAGATGTTTAGGTGAGAAAGAATGTTAAAATATATATCTAGAATTAGTTTTAGGGATTTTTTTTTTTTCTATAGAATTGAGTTAACTAGCCTTCAGTTGGTTTTGGTTGGGCTATTAGACATGCTACAGTTACCTCTGATCTATTATGCCTAGAGATCTAAAAGTCGTCTTAGTCCCTTACCTAAATAAACTCATTGAGTTTATAAACCAGAATGTCAGTTCACTTGCTTACAGTTTGGGATGTACTTCTATAATGGCTGTGATGTTTGTGATATCTGCCCATGTGTTCTAACTGTTTTCTGCTAGAGAGAATGTACTTGCATTATGAACTGAAAAATCCTCTATTTCTCAGGTAAAGCTGTTTCTTTCTCTGAATATTAGGATTGATACAGAATGCAGTCTCCCTGTACATAGCTTACCTTATTACTCCCTACCTCTGGATTTTAAGTTAGTTGAATACCTAGTATTTCTCCTTTGTCCTTTGTTTCATTCACCTTATAGCTGTTTCTCAGAAATTTGGCATATATATATTACAGTCCAAGGTAAGAGAATTAGGGAAAATTTATACTTCCCCCTTTCCTCATGTACATATCTCAGAGTCCCATCCTTGGTTTGTCCTCTGGAGTAGCTGCTATCCTGATGCTATTCTCTGTTCCCCACTCCCCTTCCTCTTCTTGTGTCTGTTATCTCCAGCTACCATTCAGTCAGTCACAGACCTCCATGCCGGTGTAGACATACAAGGTGGCAGAGAGGGAAAAACAGTACATACAGGTTAAGCACATGCTCTGGAGCCAGACTTCCTGGGTTTAGATCTTAGCTCTTTTATTTCCAGCTGTGTAACTTTGAGCAAGTTTTCTAACCTCTATGTCTCTCAGTTTCCTTAACCGTAAAATGATAGTAATCATACATACTCACAAGGTTGTCGTAAGAATTCAGCCAGATAGTGACTGGAAAGTACTGAGACGAGCCTGCCAGTAAATGTTAGCCATCATCTTTAGTAATGACCTTGCAAAACAGATTACCCCTTCACCCTCCCACTTTATTGTCTACCTGTGAATCATTAATGTTTTGTTTTGTTTTTAATTCTGTGATAGGTAGAAAAGGATGGCTCTCCTTGGCAGACTGATGTTAAAAAGTTTTCAACCATCCCGGCTAACACGGTGAAACCCCGTCTCTACTAAAAAATACAAAAAACTAGCCGGGTGCGGTGGCGGGCGCCTGTAGTCCCAGCTACTCGGGAGGCTGAGGCAGGAGAATGGCGTGAACCCGGGAGGCGGAGCTTGCAGTGAGCTGAGATCCGGCCATTGCACTCCAGCCTGGGCGGCAGAGCGAGACTCCGTCTCAAAAAAAAAAAAAAAAAAAAAAAAA
>NC_037671.1:38383654-38385394 GCF_003255815.1 Theropithecus gelada
TTTTTGAGACGGAGTCTCGCTCTGTCACCCAGGCTGGAGTGCAGTGGCCGGATCTCAGCTCACTGCAAGCTCCGCCTCCCGGGTTCACGCCATTCTCCGGCCTCAGCCTCCCGAGTAGCTGGGACTACAGGCGCCCGCCACCTCGCCCGGCTAGTTTTTTGTATTTCTTAATAGAGACGGGGTTTCACCGTGTTAGCCAGGATGGTCTCGATCTCCTGACCTCGTGATCCGCCCGTCTCGGCCTCCCAAAGTGCTGGGATTACAGGCTTGAGCCACCGCGCCCGGCAAAGCAATGTGGGTCTTGTACCTTTGTGGTCCGGTCTCACAGACACCTGTCTATTCCCTGACCCTTTTAAATGCTAACTTTCCGCCTATAGGAAATCTTCCCTTTGTGTTTACGTCTTTTTCTTCTGTGAACTTTAGATAAACAACCTAGTGTTTCAACTTATTAATAGGGGATTCATTTTTTAATACATGAGAATTCATTTCAAAATTTTGGTTTTAGTTATTTATTGTTTCTATTCTACTTGGCTCTTTTTCAGACAGATGTTCTCTCCTGGATTGTAAAAGTCGAATTCAAAGGATTTTTATTTGTAATATACTTAACCTTTCTCTTGTAAGTTGCCATCTGTGTAGATACAGCTTCAATTGCCTGACCAGAAGAAAAGAGGAAAATGTTTCCCATTATCTTTTCCTGCCTGAACTATACAGTCACTTGTGTTCCAGCATAGTGGTTCTTAACCCTCATAGTGTGTCAGAATCACTTTGCAGAACTTTTAACAACTCTAGATGCCTTGGCACCACCCTAAAGACTCCATTTTGTTGTCATGGGTCAAAGCACAGTCTTCTAGTTTGCAGCTAGTGTTGAGTACAACTAGAGTTTAACCCAGTTGAATTTTAGTTTAATCTTGACTGATCTTGAAGATGTTAGTAATCTTTATTCTTTTTTTTAAAAAAGCACCAATGAGATCTAGTTGAATCGCCTGTTTAAGAGATGAGGAAACCAAGACCCAGAGAATATAATCCAAAGCTACCGGTCATGTAGGCCACAATTTCTTTTCTAATATTCTGGTCTTTGCTATTCTTCGTAGAACTCCTCTTTTCAAAACCTTTGGAGAATGTATTGGCCTCATACCCTCTTCCTTCAGCCTGAAAGACATGCAACTGCCACTTATTTATGATTTTTAAATGCACCCTCTAGAACAGGGGTGTCCAATCTTCTGGCTTCCCTGGGCCACATGGGCCACACATAAAATACACTAATGATAGCCGATAAGCTTAAAAAAAAATTGCAAAAAGAAACTCATAATGTTTTCAGAAAGTTTACAAATTTGTGATGGGCTGCATCCAAAGCCATCCTGGGCCACATGCAGCCCGCAGGCCCTGGGTTGGAAAAGCTTGTTCTGGAAGGTACTCGTTGTTTGAGTGTCCAGTTTTCTCCCTGTTTTCCTTATTTATTGATCATTTTGCATTTGGAATTGTTGATTTTGGCTTGTAAGTAAGAACTAGGTACTAGAACTTTTGTGGTATTGCAAATGTTTTATATCTGTGCTATCCAATGTGGTGGTTGTAGGCACCAGCTGCCTGTGGCTAGTTATTAAGCAATTGAAATGCAGCTAGTGATGAGCAGTAACATTTTTGTGGAGAAGAAAACAAGAAATGTAGCTAGTTTAACTTGGAAATTGAATTGAAAATATATTTTTTTTTTTTTTTTTTTTTTTTTTTTTTTTTTTTGTTTTT
>NC_037671.1:38385494-38430703 GCF_003255815.1 Theropithecus gelada
GGAGTCTCGCTCTGTGGCCCAGGCTGGAGTGCAGTGGCCGGATCTCAGCTCACTGCAAGCTCCGCCTCCCGGGTTCACGCCATTCTCCTGCCTCAGCCTCCAGAGTAGCTGGGACTACAGGCGCCCGCCACCTCGCCCGGCTAGTTTTTTGTATTTTTTAGTAGAGACGGGGTTTCACCGGGTTAGCCAGGATGGTCTCGATCTCCTGACCTTGTGATCCGCCCGTCTCGGCCTCCCAAAGTGCTGGGATTACAGGCTTGAGCCACCGCGCCCGGCCGAATTGAAAATATTTTTGTGGTTAAATGTACATAACATAAAATTTACCATTTTAACTTTTTTTTTTTTTTTTTGGAGACAGTCTTGCTCTGTTGCCCAGGCTGGAGTGCAGTGGCATGATCTTGGCTCACTACAACCTCTGCCTCCCAGGCTCAAGTGATTCTCCTGCCTCAGCCTACCAAATAGTTGGGATTACAGGTGTGTACCACCACGCCTGGCTAATTTTTGTATCTTTAGTAGGGATAGGGCTTCACCGTGTTGGCCAGGCTGGTCTCGAACTCCTGGCCTCAAGTGGTCCGCCCACCTCGGCCTCCCAAATTGCTGGATTACAGGCATGAGCCACTGTGCCCGGCCCCATTTTAACCATTTTAAGTATACAATTTAGTGGCATTAATTACATTCATGATTTACAATCACGACTACTATCTATTTCCAGAATTTTTTCATCACCACAGATGGAAACACTCAGCCCATGAAACAGTAACTTCCCATTCATTCTCCCTTCTGGTAACCTCTGTTCTTTCTGTCTCTGTGAATTTGCTTATTCTAGATATTTCATAGAAGTAGAATCATATTATAGTATATTTGTCCTTTTGTGTCTGGATTATTTCACTTAGTATAATGTTTTCATGGTGCTTCCATGATGTGTCATGTATCAGAATACTATTCCATTGTAAGTATTTAATATATCCCACATTTTGTTAACCTGTTCATCTGTTGGTAGACAGTTGGGTTGTTTTTACCTTTGGCTGTTGTGAATAATGCTGCAGTGAACATTGTCATACAAGCATCTGTTTGAGTCCCTGCTTTTGATTCTTTTGGTTATGCACCTAGGAGTGAAATTGTTGCATCATATGTTTAACTTTCTGAAGAGCACCAAACTCTTTTCCATAGTGGCTGCACCATTTTAAATGTCCACCAGCAATGTATGAGGATTCCTGTATCTCCACACTTGTTCTTTTTTTTTTTTTTTAATAGCCATCCTAGTAGTTACAAAGTGGTATCTCATTGTGGTTTTGATTTGCATTTCTCTCATGACTAACAATTTTGAGCATCTTTTCATCTGCTTATTGGCCATTTGTATATCTTCTTTGGAGAAATGTCTATTCAAGTATTTTGCCTATTCTTAATTGGTTGTCTTTTTGTTGTTGAGTGGTAGTTCTTTATATATCTTGGACCCTTATCAGATACATGATCTGCAAGTATTTTCACGTATTTTGTGGGTTGTCTTTTCACTTTCTTGACAATGTCGTTTGACACACGAAACATTTTTAATTTTGATCAAGTTCCGTTTTTTTTTTTCTTTCATTGCTCATGCTTTTTTGATGTCATGTTGTAGACTATATTGCCAAATTCAAGGTCGTGAAGAATTTGCCCCTATGTTTTCTACTAAGAGTTTTATAACTACTAGGAATGTAATAGGGTTTAGCTCTTATACTTGGGTCTTTGATCCGTTTTGAATTTTTATAGATGATGTGAGGTAGGGGCCCAACTTCATTCTTTTGCATCTGGAAGTCCAGTTATTCTAGCACCATAAAGCGACTATTACTTCCCCCATCGAATCAACGTGGTACCCTAGGATTTCTCCTTTGTTTTTGGTTTCATTCACCTTTTACCTGTTTCTTAGAAATTTGGTATATATAATTAGCAATACATGTGTGGGTTTAATTCTGTACTGTGAATTCTATTCTATTGGTTTGTATATCTATCCTTATGGCAGTACCACACTGTTTTGATCACTGTAGCTTTATAGTAAGCTTTGAAATCAGGAAGTGTGAGTCTTCCAGCTTTGTTCTTCTTTTTCAAGATTGCTTTGACTATTCTGGGTCCCTTGTAATTCCATATGAATTTAACAATTGGCATTTCTATTTCTGCAAAAAAAAAGGCTTTAGAATTTTGATAGGGATTGTGTGAAATTTTTAGATCACTTTAAGTGATAGTGACATCTTAACCACTATGAAGTCATCCTGTTCATGAACACAGGATCTCTTTCCATTTATTTAAGTCTTTAATTTTGTTTCAGTAGTGTTTTATAGCTTGCGGTTGTAAAGTCTTTCACCTTGGTTAAATTTTTTCCTAGGTATTTTATTCTTTTTGCTGTGATTATAAATGGAATTTCTTTGATGTGTTCCTTGTTGGTATACAGAAACAAAATTAATTTTTGATTGTTGATCGTACACCCTGCAAATTTGCTCAATTTATTTATTAGCTCTGCAGCTTTCTTCTAGATTCTTTGGGATTTTCTATATATAGGGTCATGTCATCTGCAAACAGAGATAGTTTTATTTCTTCCTTTCCAATTTAGATGCTTTTAATTCTTTCTCTTATCTAATGTAATGGCTCTGTCTAGAACTTCCACTACAATGCTGAATAGCAGCAGTGAAAGTAGGCATCCTTGTTTTGTTCCTGTCTTAGGGGGAAAGCTGCCAGTCTCTTCCTGTTGAGTATGATATTAGCTATTGGTTTTTCATAAATGCCCTTTATCATGTTGGGGAAGTTCTCTTCTTTGGTAGTCCACTTCACATTGCTATAAAGGAATACTTGAGACTAGGTAATTTATCAAGAAAAGAGGTTTATTTGGCTCACAGTTGCACAGCTGTAAAAGAAGCATAGTGCCATCATCTGCTTCTGGTCAGGACCTCAGGAAGCTTTCATTTGTGGTGGGGGAATAGGCATTTCACATGTCAAAGGAGGGAGCAAGAAAGAAACAGCCAGCATTTGCATGAACTAATAGAGCGATAACTCACTCATTAATGTGGGGAGGGCACCAAGCCATTCATGAAGGATCCAAGACCCTAACACCTTCAATCAGGCCCCACTTCCAACATTTGGAATCACATTTCAACATACTTGGAGGGGACAAAACATCCAGATCCTATCACCTTCTGTTCAAAGTCTTCTGAGTATTTTTATCTGAATTTTAAATGTCATTAAAATTTTATTTAGATTACATTTAAACTTAATTACACATGTCTAGTGGTAATGGTTTATGCATTTTTAGATCTCTTCAAGTTGTCTTCCTGTTCTACTTTTTCTTGGGTTTTATAATTAGTCTCCTTCTTGAAAGATTATTTTGGTACTGGTTGTTAGTAATTCCTGGATTTCCTTTAAAGATGTAAGAAGTACTGCAGTCAGAGGCTCCCAACAAGAAGAGTGAAAACGGTGAGTGAATCCTGCACCAGCAGCTGAGGTCTTTAGCTTCTCTCAATGGGACTGACTAGGTGGTTGGCATGACCCATAGAGAGTGAGGAAAAGCAGGTGGAGCGACAGCCCACCTGGGAGCTGCAAAGGGCAGGGGGAACTCCCACCCCCAGCCAAGGGAGGTGGTGAGTGATTGTGCTACCCTGCCCAGGAAATCATGCTTTTTCCAAGGATCTGTGCAACCTGTGAATCAGGAGATCCCCCTCATGAGCACACACCACCAGGGCCTTGGGTCCCAAGCACAGAGCTGTGTAAATTCTTGGTGGCCTCTTGACTGGAGACTACATAAGACTACTGAGTTCCTTGGGGTAGGGGTTGCTGTCATCACTGTAGCTCCAGTTTGCCATTTTCACCTGCTGGTGCTGGAGAGACTGGGCGATTGGGACCCGGAAGGAATTTCCCACAGTGCAGACCATACAGTGGTGGTGGCAGGTCATGGCCAGACTGACTCTTTAGGCTGAACCCTGACTCATACCCCTTCACGGGTTGGGGCCTCTCTGCAGGAATTTCAGCAACTCCAGCCAGGGGTTTACAGACAGAATTCTAATCTCCCTGGGATGGAGCCCCTGGTGGGAGGGGTGGCCATGGTCTCCACAGATCAGCAGACTTAGTCTTTCCCCTTTCTGGCTCTGAGGAATCCAGGCAATCTGGATGACTGGGATTCCTCCCAGCGCAGCACACCCCCTCCACCAAGGGGCAGCCAGAGTGCTTGATTAAGTGGGCCCTTGCCTCTTGACTGGATGAGACCCCTCCAACAGGGGTCGCCAAACACCTTATACAAGAGCGTGCCCACTGGCATCAGCAAAACAAATGGAAAGCAGCAACAATAGCATCAACAAAAAGGTCCCCACCAAAAACCCCTCTAAAGATTAGCAGCCTCAACGATCAAAGCTAGATAAACTCATGAAGATGAGAAAGAATCAATGAAAAAACACTGAAACTCAAAACACCAGAGTGCTTCTTTTCCTCCAAATGGTTGCAACACCTCTCTGGCAAGGGCACAGATGTGGGCTGAGGCTAAGATGGATGAGTTGACAGAATTCCATTCTTCAGAAGGTGGATAGTAATGAACTTCACTGAGCTAAAAGAGCATGTTCTAACCCAATGCAAAGAAGCTAAGCCCCATGATAAAACATTACAGGAACTGTTAACCAGAATAACCAGTTTAGAAAGGAACATAAATGATGGAGCTGAAGAACACAACATCAGAACTTCATAATGTAACCACAAGTATCAATAGCCAAATAGACCAAGTGGAGGAAAGAATTTCAGAGCTTGAAGACTATCTTGCTGACAAGATTAGAGAAAAAGGTAAGGGAATGAACAAAACCTCTGAGAACTATGGGATTATGTAAAAAGACTGAACCTGCGAATAATAGGGGTACCTGAAAGAGTTGGGGAGAATGGAACCAAATTGGAAAACACACTTCAGGATATCATCTAGGAGAACTTCCCCAACCTAGCAAGACCAGCCAACATTCAAATCAGGAAATCCCTAGAGAACCCCAGTAAGCTACCCCATGAGAAGATCAACCCCAAGACACATAATCATCAGATTCTCCAAGGTTGAAATGGAGGAAAAAATACTAAGGGCAGCCAGAGAGAAAGGCTAGGTCACCTACAAAGAGAAGCCAATCAGACTAACAGTGGACCTCAGCAAAAACCCTACAAGCCAGAAGAGATTGGGGGCCAGTATTCAACATTCTTAAAGAAAAGAATTTCCAACCCAGAATTTCATAATCTGGCCAAACTAAGCTTCATAGTCGAAGGAGAAATAAAATCCTTTTTAGATGAGCAAATGCTGAGGGAATTCATCACCATCAGGCCTGCCTTGCAAGAGCTCCTGAAGGAAGCACTAAATATGGAAAGGAAAAATATACTGGCCACTAAAAAACACACTGTTTCTTTGACCAGTGACACTATGAAGCAACTACCTTAACAAGTCTGCAAAATAACCTGCTAGCATCATGATGATAGGATCAAATTCACACATAAAAAAATATTAACCTTAAATGTAAACGGACTAAATGCCCCAATTAAAAAAAACAGAATGGCAAGCTGGATAACGAGTCATGACCCATCAGTATGCTGTTGTATTCAAGAGACCCATCTAACGCAAAGACATACAAAAGGCTCAAAATAAAGGGATGGAGGAAAATTCACCAAGCAAATGGAAAGCAGATAAAAGCGGGAGTTGCAATCCTATTTTCTGACAAAACAGACTTTGAACCAGCAAATATCAAAAAAGACAAAGAAGAGCATTACATAGTGGTAAAGAGTTCAATTCAATAAGAAAAGCTAACTATCCTAAATATATATGCACCCAATACAGGAGCACCCAGATTTATAAGCCAAGTTGTTAGAGATCTACAAAGAGACTTAGACTCCCATACAATAAGAGTGTGAGACTTTAATACCCCACTGTCAATATTAGACAGATCATCGAGACAGAAAATTAATAGGGATATTCAGGACTTGAACTCCACTTGAACTCTGGACCTGATAGATAGCTACAGAACTCTCCATCCAGAAACAACAGAATATGCATTCTTCTCGGCAGCACATCGAACTTAGACTGAAATTGATCACATAATTGGAAGTAAAACACTCCTCAGTAACTGTGGAAGAACTGAAAATATAACAAACAGCCTCTCAGACCACAGCACAATCAAATTATAACTCAAGATTAAGAAACTCACTCAAAACCACACAATTGCATGGAAATTGGACAATCTGCTCCTGAATGACTCTTGGATAAATAATGAAATTAAAGCGGAAATCAAGAAGTTATTTGAAACCAATGAGAACAAAGAGACAACATACCAGAATTTCTGGGACACAGCTAAAACAGTGTTAAGAGGGATAGCGGGGCTAGGCGCGATGGCTCACGCCTGTAATCCCAGCACTTTGGGAGGCTGAGGCGGGCAGATCACAAGGTCAGGAGATCGAGACTATCCTGGCTAACACGGTGAAACCCCGTCTCTACTAAAAATACAAAAACAAAATTAGCTGGGCGTGGTGGCAGGCGCTTGTAGTCCCAGCTGCTCATGAGGCTGAGGCAGGAGAATGGCCTGAACCCAGGAGGCAGAGCTTGCAGCGAGCTGAGATTCTGTCACTGTACTCCAGCCTGGGTGGCAGAGCGAGACTCCGTCTCAAAAAAAAAAAAAAGGATAGCATTAGGAGATATGCCTAATGTAAATGATGAGTTAATGGGTGCAGCACACTAACATGGCACATGTATACATATGTAACAAACCTGCACGTTGTGCACCTGTACCCTAAAACTTAAAGTATAATTTTAAAAAGGGAAGTTTATAGCACTAAATACCCACATCAGAAAGCTAAAAAGATCTCAAATTGATACCCTGACATCACAGCTAAAAGAACTAGAGAACCAAGAGCACACAAACCCAAAGCTAGCAGAGGATAAGAAATAACCAAGATCAGAGGGGAACTGAAGGAGACAGAGACATAAAAAACCCTTCCAAAAATATCAGTGACTCCAGGAGCTGTTTTTTTGGAAAATAAAATAAGACTTCCAGCTAGAATAATGAAAAGAAGGAAGAATCAAATAGACACAATAAAGATGATAAAGGGGATATCACCACTGACCCCACAGAAATATGAACAACCATCAGAGAATACTATAAACACCTCTATGCAAATAAACTAGAAAATCTAGAAGAAATGGATAAATTCCTGGACACATATGATCTCCCAAGACCGAACCAGGAAAATGTTGAATCTACCAATAACAAATTCTCAAATCGATGCAGTAATAAATAGCCTACCAAGGAAGAAAAGCCCAGGACCAGACAAATTTACAGCCAAATTCCACCACAGGTACAAAGAAGAGCTGGTACATTTCTTCTGAAACTATCCCAAACATACAAAAAGGAGGGACTCCCCTGTGACTCATTTTATGAGGCCAGTGTTATCCCAGTACCAAAGCCTGCCAGAGATACAGCAGAAAAAGAAAACTTCAGGCCAATATCCCTGATGAACATTGATGCAAAAATCCTCAGTAAAATACTGGCAAACCAAATCCAGCAGCACGTCAAAAGCTTATCCATCCACCACGATCAAGTTGGCTTCATCCCTGGGATGCAAGGCTGTTTTAACATAGGCAAATCAATAACCATAATTCATCACATAAACAGAACTAAAGACAAAAACCACATGATTATCTCAATGGATGCAGAAAAGGCCTTTAATAAAATTCAGCATGTCTTCATGTTAAAAGCTCTCAATAAACTAGGTATTAATGGAACATACCTCAAAATAGTAAGTCATTTAAGACAAACCCACAGCCAGTATCTTACTGAATAGGCAAAAGCTGGAAGCATTCCCCTTCAAAACTGGCACAAGGATGCCCTCTTTCCTCACTCCTATTCAACATAGTATTGGAAATTCTGGCCAGGGCAATCAGGCAAAAGAAAGAAAGAAAGAGTGTTCAAATGGGAAGAGAGGAAGTCAAACTCTGTTTGCAGGTGACATGATCCTATATCTAGAAAACCTTGTTGTCTCAGACTAAAAGCTTCTTAAGCTGATAAGGAACTTCAGCAAAGTCTCAGGATGCAAAATCAAAGTGCAAAAATCACAACTATTCCTATACACCAAAAATAGACAAGCAGAGAACCAAATCATGAATGAACTCTTATTCACAACTGCTAGAAGAGAACAACATACGCAGGACTATAGCTATTAATAACAAGGGAAGTGAAGGACCTCTTCAAGGAGAACTACAAACCGCTGCTAAAGGAAATCAGAGAGGACACAAACAAATGGAACAACATTCCATGCTCATGGATAGGAAGAATCAGTGTCATGAAAATGGCCATATTGCCCAAAGTAATTCATAGATTCAATGCTATTCCCATTAAACTACCATTGACATTCTTCACAGAATTAGAAAAAAACTTTAAAATTCATATGGAACCAAAAAAGAGCCCATGTAGCCCAAACAATGCTAAGCAAAAAGAACAAATGTGGAGGCATCACACTACCCGACTTTGAAGTATACTACAAGGCTACAGTAACCAAGACAGCATGGTACTAGTACAAAAACAGACACACAGACCAATGGAACAGAATAGAGATCTCAGAAATAAAACTGCACATCTACAACCATCTGATCTTCAACAAAGCTGACAAAAACAAGCAATGGGGAAAGGATTCCCTATTTAATAAATGGTGCTGGGAGAACTGGCTAGCCATATGCAGAAAATTGAAACTGGACCCCTTCCATCCACCTTATACAAAAATTAACTCGAGATGAATTAAAGACTTAAATGTAGAACCCAAAACTATAAAAAACCCTAGAAGAAAATCTAGGCAATATCATTAAGGACATAGGCATACGCAAAAATTTCATGATGAAAACATCAAAAGCAATGGCAACAAAAGCAAAAACTGACGAATGGTCTTCTGCACAGCAAAAGAAACTGTCATGAGTGAACAGACAACCTACAGAATGGGAGACAATTTTTGTGATCTATCCATCTGACAAAAGTCTGATATCCAGAATCTACAAGGAACTTAAACAAATTTACAAGAGAAAAACCCCATTAAAAAGTTGGCAAAGGGCCAGGCATGGTGGCTCATGCCTGTAATCCCAGCACTTTGGGAGGCCAAGGCAGGGATCACGAGGTCAGGAGATCGAGACCATCCTGGCTAACACAGTGAAACCCCATCTCTACTAAAAACGCAAAAACTTCGCCAGGCATGGTGGCTCACGCCTGTAGTCCCAGCTACTCAGGAGGCTGGGGCATGGCATGAACCCGGGAGGCGGAGCTTGCAGTGAGCCGAGATCACACCACTGCGTTCCAGCCTGGGCAACAGAGCAAGACTCTGTCTCAAAAAAAAAAAAAGTTGGCAAAGGACATGAACAGACATTTCTCAAAAGAAGACATTTATGCAGCCAACAAACATGAAAAAAAGCTCAACATCACTGACCATTAGAGAAATGCAAATGGAAACCACAATGAGATACCATCTCATGCGAGTCAGAATGGTGATTATTAAAAAGTCAAGAAACAACAGATGCTGGTGAGACTATGGAGAAATAGGAACATTTACACTGTTGGTGGGAATGAAAATTAGTTCAACCATTGTGGAAGACACTGTGGTGAAATCCTCAAAGACCTAGAATCAGAAATAACATTTGACCCAGCAATCCCATTACTGGGTATATACCCAAAGGAATATAAATCATTCTGTTACAAAGATACATGCATGTGTATGTTGACTGCAGCAGTATTCACAATAGCAAAGACATGGAATCAACCCAAATGCCCATTATCCAGTGATGGACTGGATAAAAAAGTGTGGTACATATACACCATGGAATACTATACAGCCATAAAAAGGAATGAGATTGTGCCCTTTGCAGGGACACTGATGGAGCTTGAAGCCATTTTCCTCAAAAAGCCAAACACTGCATGTTCTCACAAGTGGGAGCTGAACAATGAGAACACATGGACACATGGAGGAGAGCAACACACACTGGGGCCTGTTGGTGGGGTGGGGTGGGGTGGGGGGCAGGTGGAGGGAGCACATCAGGATAAATAGCTAATGCATGTGGGGCTTAACACCTAGGTGATGGATTGATAGGTGGAGCAAACTACCATGCCACATATTTACCTATGTAACAAACCGGCACATGCTGCACATGTATCTCAGAATTTTAATTTAATTTAAAAAACATATAAGAAATACTCATTTTTGTCTTAAAGCCAATTATGTGTTATCAGATTAGAAATTCTTGTTTGTGACTTTGCAGAACCCCTTCCATCTGGCCTAATAATAGTAGTAGTATTTTTTAAAGAATGAAGCCCTTTCTTAAAAGCCTAGTTGACTAGGGATCTCAAGTGGACACAGCTGACAGAACTTTGTACTAGAAAGGAGGGGGAGGATATAGAATGTCTCTTCAGGTATAGTACTAACTTACTTCAAATACCATAGATCTTGAAATGAATAAGCCACTTAGAAAATTCTGTTATCGACACTTAACACTCTGCAGCTTAAGGAAGAGAGAAAGTTTCATAGCACTCATCAAATACTGTTTTTCTACCAGAGATCACAGCCTTGGCTTGCTGCTGTTTTCCTTTTCTACACAATCAAGTGAATTTCCTTTATGTGTAAAACCTTCTTTAATTTTAACAGAAATGGTGCTCTTATGGGTTAATGGAGCTGAGTTAAAATCCACTTGCCATCAGTTGCTGCCCTGGTCTATAGGAATTTTCTTAGTGTATTAAATTTGCTGCTTCTATTTTTTTTTCCATTTCTTTTGCAAACATGTTTTGAAATATTTCAGACATACTAGTAGACAAATAGTAATATAATGAACACCTCTGTTCATACTGTCCTGCTTGTGGGTTAAAACACTGGCAGTAGAGCTAAAGTTTCTGGAGACCCTTCTCTCACATCTGCCCATCACTTTCAGTCATTGGTTTCAAATATTCTTTTTTTGTTGTTTGTTTTTTGAGACAGAGTCTCGCTCTGTCGCCCAAGCTGGAATGCAGTGGCACAATCTCAGCTCACTGTAACCTCTACCTCCTGGGTTCAAACAATTCTCCTGCCTCAACCTCCCAAGAACCTGGGACTACAGGCGCACACCACCACGTCCAGCTAATTTTTTGTATTTTTAGTAGAGATTGGGTTTCATCATGTTGGCCAGGCTGGTCTAGAACTCCAGACCTCAAGTGATTTGCCCACCTTGGCCTGCCAAAGTGTTGGGATTACAGGTGTGGCCACTGCACCCTGCCAAATATTCTCTGTCTCTCTCTTTTTTTTTTTTTTTTTGGAGACACAGAGTCCCGCTCTGTCACCCAGGCTGGAGTGCAATGGCCTCATCTTGGCTCTCTGCAACCTCCACTTCCTGGGTTCAAGTGATTCTCCCTGCCTCAGCCTCCCGAGTATCTGGGATTACAGGCGCACGTCATCATGCCCTGTTAATTTTTGTATTTTTAGTAGAGACAGGGTTTTGCCATGTTGGCCAGCCTGGATGTTCTCTCATTTTTAAAAAGCAGTTTCACTTTAGACACTAAAAGCAAGTGTCCTAATAAACGCTGAAGAAGAAAAATATTTTATTAGATTATTTGCCCTTTCTTCTCTGACTTGAGAATACATTTTCTCAGAAAAAGGTAGAATCCTCAGATTTGTCCATAAACCAAGGGTACCTTAAGACATTTTCTTTGTGTTACAGTGAAAATGACTATTTTGACAACCTGGAAGATAAGGAGCTAGGCTAAGTCTTACTCTCGTCTATCCTGTCTGTCACTAGGAAGGTTTCCTACCTTTCCAAAGGTTAGTGCTCCATTTTGCCCCTATGTGGATTTATTTCGTTGAAAATTGCTGCTCATGGCAGGTAGGTCCTGCAACTGGTCCTTTTATTCATCTTCAACTTTCTGGTCTGTGGAGGTTTTTTAGGAGTTGCCTGGAGCACTTAGAACTGACTAAAATATCCCTCTTTTACTTTCCCTAGAAATATCCTGTTATACTTAGTTTTTGTTTTTGTTTTTTTTCTTTACATGTTCATTCTGACTGTTGCTTCTGTTAAAGATGACTTGATCTAAAGAGTAATCTTAGGCTTAAGTTGTTCTTTTCTTCATTTGTTTTAGAAGGATTCAGGAGATTTATGATTTAAATTTTGACGTTGTGATCATTATAGTTAAAACACATTTTAAACTAATAGTAAAAATATTTTCTACCTAAGAGAAAAAGGGCTAAACCTGTTACAAAGGATGACTCACTGTGGAAATACTGATTGTCATGATGTGGTAAGTTTTGCTTTACTCCGCTAATATGGCTACGTGAAGCTCCTTCTGGTCTTAACTGCCTGGACAAATCATAGTGGCCTTATAGTAGCTGGTACTGTTGGAAGACTGGCCTGTATTTCAGTGGATTTGCCAACTTTTGAAGAACCCATGGTGATTTCTTCTGAGGTTTGCATGTTTTAACTTCCTTCATGCAAATGCTTTTAGCTACTAAGATTTTTATTTTACATTGTGTATTTTTCCATGGAGTATGGTCATTCTGTGTTTTGAGGGCAAGGCAGTGGGGTAGGACTGAGTTGAAAAGCATAATATGGCTCATCTTTTCTTTTTTTTTTTTTTTTTTGCATTTTGTGCTGCTTTTATTTTACGAAAAAGCTAATTCAAATCTACATTAAACTAAGTTGAATACAAAGTCTTTGTGAAGAAGGCCTGGTAGTCTCATTTACAAAAATGGCCAGTGTCGTCTTTGGCCTTCAGATTTCAGGGTGGGCACTTCAAATGGCTTCACATTTGCATGTTTCAGCACTAGAGCATAGGAATAGACTCTGGCATCCACTGTAAGATGTTCTTCAGCTATGAGAGCATCGAGTCTCTGCAGCAGGTCATTCTTGGGTAACGAAATGACTTCCACAAATTCTCCATCCCCTGGCGTTGGCTTGGGCCTTAGATTTTCTATATCATCTCCGTTAATGATTACTGTCACAATGTGTGTGGTACAGTTTGACAAACTTGGGTCCATACAGACCACTGGAGAACTTTCGGCAATGTCCCCCTAGTAGCCAGTTTCTTCTTCAAGCTCCCGAAGAGCAGCTGCTCCTGGGATTTCACCATAATCTATGAGACCTGCAGGGAACTCTATGCAGTAGCCACCCGTTGGTCGTCAGGACTGTTTCACCAGAATGATACACTCGTAGTGAAGCGTTCTCTCGCTGCATCATCACCAGTCTGTTCTTTCCTGGTTGTATGTTTCACTGAGTCCCAAGTTCCAGTTTTACCAGTAGGAGCCACCTACGTTGTTTTTTCAAGCTTGACCCATTTTCCTTCTGAAATTAACTCCTCCAAAATAATACAGTGTTTCCATTCTGAGAAGATTCAGTTGGTTCTTGGCTGTCCCTTTTCAAACTAGTCTTTACAGCCCTCAGGAGAGAAGTTTACCTCCAAGGTGTAGGGGTGACAAAGGGAAGAGAATGAAAGAACTACTGGAGGCAGCAGTGTCAGCAGGTGCCAGTGCCACGGCTGGAGACACCGGTGCCTACCGAGGTGCTGAAAGGATGTGCCATGGCTCATCTTTTCAAGTCAACCAGTATTTATCAAGCTGCTCTGTGGAAGGTGTGGGGACAGGATGGTACCTGTCCTTAAAACCAGAATGATCAGACTCAGTGGAAAGAGAGTTACAAGAGTTACTTGAACAACTGTTTGTCCCTGATTATAAAATAAGATGGAGTGATAAATACGCTAGAATAATAGATAAGCTTTTGAAAAAAAAGTAGAGAATTAGTTCCACCTCAATATATCCAAGACTTCATGGCAGAGTTCTTGTTTGAATAGGACTTCAAAGAGTAAATAGGAATAGGAAAGGCTTGGAAGGATGGGAGGAGGGGAGGTGTTCTGGTTTATGAGTTACATAAATAAGTACTTGGAAGCTTAGAAGTGCCTGGAATATCTGGTGTGAGTTGAAGCACTGAGTGCATTCAAGAATACTAGTTTGAGCCAGAGTCAGAAAAGAAGCTTGATGCCAAATCACAGACGGCTGTGAATGTGAGGCTGAGGAATTGGGGCTTGATTCTTCAGGCCTGATATTGTTTCATACCAGCAGAGGTGGGAGAGAGAGGGTTTCCCAGCTCATTGACGTAATGAGCCACTGTGACTAATGGAAATTGCATATTCTTCAGGTAGGTTGGGGTGAAGTTCAGGTAGTTGAGAAATTCGTAGCTCAGAGAGCTTGTCTTCCTTAGAGAGAGTATAAAAATTGACTCTCACTGTAAGTAGTCAGAAGTCTCTTAAGAATACTAATATCAAAAGCTTCATTTTAGAGATTACTTTTGATGCATATATTGTAAAGCCACCTGTTTGAGATATGAAGTCATTGAGATTTTTCCCATATATGATTTACTTTATCTTGTGGTGGCTACCCAGGTAAATATATTCCTGAAGAGTGTTAATGTGAGGGAACTAAATTTTTGTAAATTGAGTCATTTTAGAGCAGCAAGAATTTTTTTTTTTACAGATTTCTATTGTGATATAATTAATCTGATTATTTTAGAGCAAGACAGTATCCATCCCACTCCCACTCCTGCTCTGTCCTATGAACATATGCTTCAAAATTTTTGTCTTGTCAACATCTTGAACTGAGAAGCCAGTATTTAAATCTTAACCTTTATAACACACTGATTTTTACCATTTGCAGATGACAGAATTCCCTGTTATTCTTAATTTAGAAGTAACTTACGTGAGTGGACTTGTTTCTAGTTTGTTTTGCTTGCTAAAGAACACAAGTTGTTTGGGTTTAGGATGGGGTTTGGCACACCTTTTCTGAAAGGGCCAGGTCGTTAATATTTTAGGCTTGGGAACCGTGTGGTAACTGTGCTTGTTGTAATTGGAAACACCTATAGACTGTACATAAATGAATGGACATGGCTGTGTTCTAATAAAACTTTATATATAAAACAGGAAGAGATTGGGGTTTGCTGACTTCAGCCTAGAATTTTCTTCTGTTTAAGCTGATTTCATATCTAAAAGAAAGTAAAAGACAAGATGTCAAATTACTGCATAAGTTATTCCTATAACGTAGGCACCTGTGGCTTATAGAGACTGCTGTTTTTAAGTGTTGCTATGTTGCCTTTATATGTATAACCATAAGCAAAAATTTCTTTCATCCTGCTCTACCTTTTCCTCAAATATTTTGACTACCCGTCATGTACCAGATGTTAGGCTGAGGATAAATGGTGAAGAGGCAGAGTGGCCCCTGTCCTCACAGAGCTGTAGACCAGTACAGGGGGCAGACAGTAAGCAAACAAAGTAATTCTAGGCTGTGATAAGCACTATGATGTTATCAAGCATGATGCTGAGAAGGAATTGGGGGGGAGTGGGGTATTATGTATATAGAGTGTTGAGGGGAGGCCTCCCTGAGGAGGTGAAGTTGAAGCCGAGACCTGAGGCCAAGAGGATTTAGTCATGTGAAAAACCTGATGGGTCAGAAGACAGTCATCCTCCCCTTCTCCCTCCGTGGAATGTCAGTCAGTATAAACGTGGATAAACTATTCACATTTTCAGATAAAACATTAAAAGCTATTTTATAATATTTCCCCCCCCTCTTTTTAACTTCCTTTTTAGGTAAGACTAAAAGCAATGAGAACAAATGGAAATTTTTGTCTTCTGGTTAACACATGCATATACATTCTGAATATACATTGAAGTGTTGGCTACCAGGATAAAAGTTTTAGCATTGTGGCCTATTATTTAGAGCCTTTGGGATGTGTGGAATTTGTTAAGCATTGTTCATTTGCGTTTTATAAGGTTGAAACTGCCTGTGTTTGTGTTCTCATGGCGCTCCTGAAGGAACATGCGGTGGGAGAGCGCCCTCTGCTGGCGACTCTCCCTCATCGTGCTCTGCCTACTGTAGCCAGTGGGAGAGGCGAGGCTTCCCAGAGGGTGTGCTCCAGTGGTCAGGTTTTGGGGTCTCACAGGCCTTCCATTGTCATATCGTAAGCTCTTTAGGTCACGTTTAGGAGAATATTCATAAATAGACTTGTACATCCCTAGCTCCTGTGCTCTGTTGCTTTTTTCCTTATCTGTGGCCCTCTAATTACCAGTGTTCTTTCCTGGACTGATTACTGACACTGTGATGGCAGATGAAGAGGGCAATGTAAACTGAGTGAAGCTCTTGTGTTTTCACCTGCTATCTTTGGCAGCTAAGAACCACCTAACGTTGCCTCACTTTACTGATACATGCTGTTGACAGATGCACAAAATGAATATAAAGTGGATACGTGTGTGGTAGCATTTTGAATCTTTGTACAGGAGGAGCATGTCCTACGTGAAGTGATCATCCTGCGGGAACCTTGACCTAGAGGGATTCACCGTGTTGGCTAGGTTTGGGGTGTTTCATTTTTGTTCTTGGGGTGTTTTGTTTGTTTGTTTGTTTTTGTTTTGTTTGTCATTGTTTGTTTTTCATTTTTATTTCGTCCCAACATTTTCCTTTATGGTCCACCATTAGATATTGATCAGTTGAAGCTCATTTTAAGACTCGTTGGAACCCCAGGGGCTGAGCTTTTGAAGAAAATCTCCTCAGAGTCTGTGAGTTGATGCTTTGTAATTATCTGCCCTGTTGGGAGCCTCTGCCACTTGCCTTCTGCCAATCTGTACTTTGACCTGGGTGTGTTTGTAAGCACACATACCCTTTGTGTGCTGACTTCCAGGATGAGTGAGGTATAAGATAGTGTGAGTGTGTGTGTGCGTGCACGCATGTGTGCCTGCTTGCATGCACAAGTGTGTTTTATTCTCTATCTGGGTACACACTAAGATCATGGGAGCCTCTATTAGGCAATAGTATCCCAGTAAAGCAATGAGATTTGAGATTCTAATTCATTCCAAGAGATTAATGCAAAATGTGTGTCTCTGTCCTCAAGCTCTGACTTTCATCTTTCTCAGAAGTTTCACGTATGCTCTAGAGCTCTTTTCACTGTTTCTAGTGTTTGTTCTCAGCGCATGAACTTCACCATGTATTTAGTCTAACTTAATCACTAAAAGAATAAAATGTACATTGTCTGCACACTGTTGCCCCTTCCCATAAGTTATTTTTTATTGTTTTAGAATAGATACTCACATATCCTATGTAAAATGTTCGTTCCCAACAGAGGGACCTTTCTACCCAGTCCCTAGACCCCACTCAGAAGAAACAACTCCACTCTTGATACCTCAGATCCACAGGAATGTGGTTATAAATATTCCTTCTATTGCCTTGTAATTATAAGTTAAATAACCCGAGACAGAGTTTGGAGCTAGTGTTTTCTTGCTTCTAAGCAGGGACTTAGACAGAAGCCATGGGAATGTGACTCTGGCTTACTTTTGCTTGATTTCCTGCTCTTGGTCATTTTCTTGGGCCAGAGGCATGAGAGAAGCCATGAAAGCCCAGTTTTTTTTCCTTTTTCCCTCAATCTGCTGCCAGGCAGTTGAACAAAAGAAAAAATGAGCTACGGAGCCAAGCTCCAGTTATACCTTCCTGGATTCTCCTCCCAACATTTATGACTGAAGGGGCCCTTTGCCTAGTTGGGAAGACTGCTGGGTAGCTTGAGGCAGGCATAAGTAGGTGAGTTGGAACCGTTCATTCACCTTCCTGACAAAATAAAGAATACCGTCATCTGGTATGTATCCGGTACATTTCTTGAAAGGATGCCAAAGCCCAGTGTATTTCTGAACCTCCACTCTGAATTTTGTTTCATTTACTTATTTAAGATAAAGAAGTAAAGGCCCAGAAAGGCAGTGACTTTTCCACATCATGCACTGAGTCACGTGGCAGAGCTGAGTATAGATCCCAGATGCTGGATAACATGATCCAAACTATAATCGCATGTGATTACATACTATTTTGGAAGTCGTTGTCAGTGTTACCACAATGTCAACCTAAAGAGGTATTTTTTCCCCCTTTATGATATATAGAAGCTGGATTAGAGTGAATCAAAGATACCAGATGATGCTTAGAAAGGGCAGTACTTTTTTTTTTTAATGTTTTTTCTTAGAAACACTGTCTTACAGTAAGAGGCCCTAAGGGCAGAGGGAGGGCTGGGAAGGAACTCAATTAATAAATAGTGCTAATGAGACCAAGCAAATTCATTTCTTTCCTGAGAGTGACTCTTAGCAGCCCTTTCCTAGTCTTCTCTTCCATCCCAGCCATCTGCCCTATAGATATGTGCTATTAGTCGCAAGGAATTCAAACCAAAGTCTAGGTAAAATAGTCAATAGTATTTATCTCTCATTAATCCATCACTTATTTTTAAGAAAGAAACACTAGGTGCACAGCATAATAGTGGAGGTCCCTCTGTGAAATGAGGCACATTATATATTTCAACAGCTCTACTGAAATTGAGTACCAGAATACAGAACTTGACTCAAATAATATTATATTGAGTGTAAGAATAAGAAAGTTTTTTTTGTTTTTTCCTACATAATTGGGGCAAGTGGATAAAAGTAGTTTAAACATCCTAAGGGGTAGACAAGATTGATTTCGTGTTCATGACACGGCCCAAGTACCTGTTTATCTTATGGTAACATAATGGATAAATAAGGCCAGGTGAGTAAAATTGTTCAGAGATTTTTAAAATTTTAAAAATTAAAGAAAAAAGACATTAGTGAAGGAATGCAGAAAATAGAAAGCCAACAGCTGTTTTCATTCTCCTGAAAAGTAGTGAAGTAGCGATGCCAATAATTATGAAGAAATTGAATGCTGAGTAAGAGGATGCAGTAATGGATTGAGAACCTATTAGGATGAGCCATAGGAAAAGGTATAAATGGGTTGTGATGGAGGCCAAGGAAAGAGAATTCATTTGGTTAATGTCCCAGTATTTGTAATAATCAGTGAAAGAACAAGAAAATCATATTAAGAAAGCAAAAGCAGACTGGGCACAGTGGCTCACATTTGTCCTCACAGCACTTTGGGAGACTGAGGCAGGAGGATCACTTGAGGCCAGGAGTTTGAGGCTGCAGGAAGTGGTGATCGTGCACTGCACTCCAGCCTGGGTGACAGAGCAAGACCTTGTCTTTAAAAATAAATAAACTAATTAATTAAATTAGATAAAAAAGCAAAGACCTGACTCATTCATATTTTCCTCCAGAAATAGAATCTTTCTAACCTCTTGACAGAAAGGGGATATAAAAAATAACCTCTTTGACTAAAGGAGACAAAGACAGAAAATGCGCAGGCCAGGTATTATTCACAGAAAGGAAGGAGAAGTGGAGGATTTTTACATTTTAAGACCCAACTGGTATATTGCTATTGCTGGTTTATTTTGTGGCCCCTTTTTGTTACTTCCCTTGGCATGAAAAGTGTCATTTGTTATGTGATTTGTTAAAGGTAACTCTAAATTCTGTTTCCTAAACTCCTAACAAAACAAAGAATTCCATCATCTGGTATGGATCTGGTACATTTCTTAAAAGGACCACAAATCAAAGTGTAATTACTACCTCTTTTGGAATTTACTGGCCTCTGTCTTTGGGTTTAGGGAGCTTGAAAGGCAGCGTGGAGCACATGGCTCTAGCTCTCTCCCTGTGGCCAGCCTTAAACAGATTACTGCTAAGTCATCTGACCACTAGGGAGTTTAGTTCAGAGGACGAGCTAAAGTAGAAAAATTATTTGGGAAAGCCACAAAGAAGTAAAATTGCTTGGCCATGGTGCTTATTGAAGATGACGCTTCACCTGAATGAGGGAATTAGTAGTTAACAAGAAAAGGACTAGAAAAGGGGTTTATTGAATTACATTGAAGATTTTTAAAATCTCCTCACTTCTGCTCTTAGTAGGAACATGATAAACAGTTCTTACATTTTAGAAGAGGGCGAGTTGTATTAACATTGATAGAACAGTTAGAGAAGTTGTGGTACAGCTTACATATAGCTGTACCTATACATATAGAAAATCTCATAGTTCTGCCCTTGTCAGATACTTGCAGAGTATTTTGCAGACTTCCCTCCACCTGTTTGTTAAGTGAGGTTAGTCTGTTCGCTTGTTGAAGAGACTTGTGGAGGAAATCATGTGGCATGCTTTAACACTGTCAGCAGCCTGTGACTTCTGTTTTGCCTTTGCCATTAGCCTCTAACCTTCTGCCCGTCTCCTCTTTCTTCATTTACCCATTTTGTGTTTGTGGCAAGTATTTTAAATGTACCACTAAATAATATCTTTGAAATGTGGCATTGCTTATTAACCCAGATGCCCACGTGTATCTTAATTCGGAGGGATGGTGCCTTGGAGAACCCGTGCTGCAAAAGTTTAGTCTCTTTCTTGAATGGATATGTTGGATATTTTATTTTGTTCAAAGTTTGAGTCAAAAGTTTTAGAATCATCTATATTTCTCCCACAAACAGGTTTTGGCCGTCAGTACTTGAAAACAGTTCTCTGGCTGGCATCCTGGATCAAGGGGCAGTCTGTTTCCAGGGAACCTAAAATATTTAACAGTAAAGATGATGCTAAAACCAAAGAAAAGTAATTTTTCTTATCTGCATGGCCAGTCACTGACTACATGCCTAGTTACTCATGTCATTCACAGAAGCGACTCATGTCATTCACAGAAGCTTTAACATGCAGCCTTGGGTCCTCGGGTAGGGTGAATGGGGGGTAGGTTTTTTTGTTTGTTTAGGGGTGGCTTTTTGACCTTTTTAAAAACTTGAGTTGAAAATTATTTTTTGCACTGTATGTTTAACAATGCCCTTGACTAGGCATCTAAGATATTAACCAGCTTCAGCAGATTATGCGTCTGACGGGAACACCCCCCGCTTATCTCATTAACAGGATGCCAAGCCATGAGGTGAGAACAAAGAGACTGTACAGGGATGTCGCACTGAGAAGCCACGTTCTCATTTTATTGCCACTGTATAACCAACAGTTTTTAACATCACTGGATGCTTGCATGTGCCTGGAGGCCTGCCTATGTGCTATTGCAAGATGTTGACTTTTGGGATAAAATGTCATCCAGTCTTGTGAGATTGGGGATATAATTAGTAAGCTTGTAAATGGAAACTTGTTATTTTTATATTTGGTTTTGTGAATTTAGTGCTCGTGAGGCGGTTTCTTTCTAGGTGCTATGCCTGTAGCTAGGGTGTGCTACTATCATGACCTTTATCAGAAGGGTAGTTAACTGAAGTCTATTAGCATGCTTTCTAATTCATCCACTTTTTTAATGACCAAAAGAGAATTCTTTATTTAAAAACAAAACAAAACAAAACTGAAATATCCAGTACTAATACATACTATATTTAAAAGAAAATACACAAATAATATAAAATAAATACAAACACTTTGGTACAGTTAGGTACCTTCTTTATTCTTAACTACTTAGTCTAACTCTTGTTTTATTATCAGAGGTCATTGGGGCACTTCTTTCTTTCTAAGATACCCTTAATATTTTGGGGAACCGGGTTGGCATCACAGAGGGCCCCTCCCAGCAACTTTGTTTCTACTTTGGCTATATTCAGGTCATCTGTTGATTTATCTTTATTAAAGGGATGACTGTTCTCTGAATGAGATAATTGTCTCTTACCTGTTTTCCCTTCATCTTTTTATTTACATGTTCAAGTAGAAGGGGATTACAGCCATTTATATATTCAATTCCTACAACTGTCTTTTCAAATCAGAAAGATTCTCAGTTGCTTTTCAAAGCAGACCTTTCCTCCTGACTCCACATGCAATCATTAAGAAGGTGAAGGCTGGGCGTGGTGGCGTGCATCTGCAATTCTCAGCACTTTGGAAGCTGAGATGGTAGGATCACTTGAGCCCAGGAGTTTGAGACCATCCTGGGCAACACAGCAATACTGCAGGTCTACAAAAAAATTTAAAAATTACGGCATGATAGCACACGCCTGCAGTCTCAGCTACTTGGGAAGCTGAGGCAGGAGGGTTGCTTGAGTCAGAAGTTTGAGGCTATAGTGAGCTGTGATTGTGCCAGTGATCTCCAGCGTAGGCAACAGAACAGAGACTGTCTCTCTAAAAAATTCTTTTTAATAAATAAGGTGAACTTGCCCAAGCAACCAGATTTTGTTTTTGTTTTTGTTTTAAGACAGGATCTCACTCTGTCACCCCAGCTGGAGTGCAGTGGCACAATCTTAGCTCACTGGAACCTCCACCTCCTGTGCTCAAGCTTCCTGGGCTCCATCTCCCTGCTCAAGTGATCCTCTTACCTCAGCCTCCCAAGTAGCTGGGACCACAGGCATGCGTCACCATGCCTGGCTAATTTTTTGTGTTTTTAGAGACAAGTTTTCACCATGTTACCCAGGCTGGTCTCAAAGTCCTGGGCTCAAGTGATCTGCCCTCCTTGGCCTCCCAAAGTGCTGGGATTACAGGCGTGAGTCACCGTGTCTGGGCAACCAGAACTTTTTACAACCTTGTGTGTGTATGTGTAAACATAAATATACATACATACCTTTACTGTTGGACTGTATTAAAACAGAAATTTTAAAAAGGTGGTTAAGACAGACAGCAGACTTTGCTTTTCTCTGAAGGTGATAGTGGGATAGCAGATAATGTTTCTTGAACTCTCACTTGGAACCAAGTACTGTGTTAAGAAAGTACTAGGTTTGTTATCTCTAATCTTCACTCAAACCCTGTGAGGTAGGACTGTTATATTAAGTTTATATTAACTTTTTTGTTACCAGTGTTACTTTGTTAGCAAGGGTTAATATTGATGTCCTTTGATGTGCTAAGAGTACCTACTGAAGTTAGCACTATCAAAAGACTGCTGGTCCAAGACTTACTTTGGGAATACCAACCCTTCTAACAATTTTAGCTTTTTGAGAAGGCTGTCTCAGAAAGGGCTACTTCTTACATATCTCGGCCTCAGTTTTTAAACTTCTCATCCTGTGATCAGAAAGCCGATGAAAGAGAATTTGATTGATGAGTATTCTCGTTCACTTGAAATGCAACTGTGAGAGATAGCAGGAATAAAGAAGGTGATGATCATAACTAGGAAGTTAGGATGGCAGTAAGGGAGAAGTTTTATCAAAGACAGTTACAAACATTGGAGTTAGTGGACTTTGTCAGTTAACACTCGTTCCTTAGCAGGACCAAGATTCTTTCTTTGAGAGAAGTAACATTATTGAACAAAGTAATTCTGAAAACCCTTGTTTTTTCAGGCAAGAAACTATATTCAGTCTTTGACGCAGATGCCGAAGATGAACTTTGCGAATGTATTTATTGGTGCCAATCCCCTGGGTAAGTTGACAATATCCTCACCTCATGGATATTGAATTGGTTATGATATAAATTGGGGATATGAAGAAGAGTTTCTCCTTTTGACCAAATAAAGTACCACTAGTTGAATCTTGGAAGGTGATAAATATGGCTTTTATTATCTATTTGTGTTGTCAGATTTTTTTTTAATTACATGAGATGCTTATATGTTTAAATGATCACAGACCTTGGGGTCGGGGGAATGAGCAGGTACAGTGGAGAAAGGAGAGAAAGTAATAGGAATGTTGAGATAAAGGATTGGAGAGGCAGGAAGAAGCAGATACAGAAGAAAGCTGTAGCTTGTTCACAACTACTGTGGATTCATGGTGTCCCTGAGTGGAGGACAAAAACCACTGAAGTGCAGGTGGGTGTTTAGAGGACCCACCCAGGAACTCCCTGCAGGGTGCTCTGCTCTATCGGTAGCTGCCGTTGCTACAGATCCTGTCATCTTCCACACACATGAACTTTTCCCCTCCCTTATTCTTTCTCTGCCCCTCAGAGGTGTAACTATCCTCTCCTCTTTGTGGAGCTTATTTGCTACCTAAACTTAAAGAAATGGCTTCATATGCCTTCAAGATCCTTGGCAGAGGGAAGTGATGGTGGCAGTTGAAGATATGTGTTGCCTTGGCTAAAAATGCAATTGCTTTATTATTATTATTATTGTTATTATTTTTTTGGGTAGTGTCAGGGTCTCAGTCTGTTACCCAGGCTAGAGTACAGTGGCACAGTCATGGCTCACTGCAGGCTTAAACTCCTGGGCTCCAGTGATCCTCCTGCCTCAGCCTCCCACATAGCTAGGACTACAGGCATGCATCCCCATGCCTGGCTAATTTTTTAAAGAATTATTTGTAGAGACAGGGTCTCACCATCTACTAATCTTTGTCTCCTGGGCTCATGTAATCTGCCCACCTCAACTTCCAAAAGTGCTGGGATTCAGATGTGAGCCACCATGCCTGGCTGACTATATTCTTTGAAGGGGAGGACTGATGTGTGCTTCAGATGGTCCCTGAAAGCGGCTTTGCCTGAGCCTCATTCCCTGACTCTAGAAGAGGGCAGTGGACAGTGCTGTTTAATGGTAGACACAGAAAGATCAGACCAGGAACTCCCTACAATAGGGAAGGGAGCTATGCTATGATAACGAGTATAATCCACCTTCTCACTTTTCTTAAGATTGTATTGCAAAAAACTAGCCGGGCGCAGTGGCGGGCGCTTGTAGTCCCAGCTACTCGGGAGGCTGAGGCAGGAGAATGGCGTAAACCCGGGAGGCAGAGCTTGCAGTGAGCTGAGATCCGGCCACTGCACTCCAGCCTGGGCTACAGAGCGAGACTCCGTCTCAAAAAAAAAAAAAAAAGATTGTATTGCGTGGTATGTTTTAAAATCTCACTGCATTTCTTTGCATCTGTGGGGGTCCTGTGTCTTAAGGGTCTTGGCAGCTATGCTTCAGGTTTAGTTTTATCTTTTTGAGGGCCGACAGCCATGCTGACTTCTTTAGAAGCTGGGGTGAAGGCTAGGTGATTTTACCTTTTTAAGTATTTCATCCATAGTGGTTATGGAGAGGAATTTTAGTGTCGCAGTGATAATTCTTACAATAGCAGAGATGCTCATGCTCTTTGAAGTATTGGGCAGTTGTGGATGAGTTCGTGTCAGCCTTGGAGACGGAGAGTATGTCATATCTCAGCTGGGTTGCTCTCCTGCCCAAGGATGAATCCACAGTCTCATCAGGGGTAGGTACAATTCTACTGAGATTGGTTTAGGTTTGCATCTGCCCTGGCATGGTCTAATTGACTTTGTATGATTTATTTGAGCTGAGAAGCTCTCTTTGAGCCTTAAGTACTACAGGATGTTGGGAAAAGATGTTGTGTTCTTTCTTTTTTTTTTTTTTTTTTTTTTTTGAGACGGAGTCTTGCTCTGTCGCCCAGGCTGTAGTGCAGTGGCACGATCTTGGCTCATTACAAGCTCCGCCTCCTGGGTTCAAGTGATTCTTCTGTCTCAGCCTCCCAAGTAGCTGCGACAGCAAGCGTGTGCCACCACGCCTGGCTAATTTTTTGTATCTTTAGTAGAGACTGGGTTTCACCGTGTTAGCCAGGATGGTCTCAATCTCCTGACCTCGTGATCTGCCCGCCTCGGCCTCCCAAAGTGCTGGGATTACAGGTGTGAGCCACTGCACCCGGCCCGTTGTGTTCTTTCTTGTCTGTCATTCTGTTCTGAATTTGTCCAGAACAGCCCTAAGCCCTAAGTTTTAAACAGGGCAGTACTCACTGACACCCTCTTAACGGACTCAGAAAGATCTGTTAATTCATTTTTTAGTGGGAGAGGGGAGATATTTGTGTTCCAGCAGCTTATTTAGGTCACATAGCTCCTGATAGGTCTTCCCATTCTTTGAAATCATGACGTTGAAACCGCCAAAAGAACTAGATACCACTTTGCTAATGAGTTGAAAGGAGGCTTTGGTCCATCTGGTGCTCAGCACTGTACTTCTCAGCATTTAAACGTGCCTTACAGCCCATTGCCAAACAGTGATGTCATATAATGAGGTTCCCCTTGCCGGGCAGATGGAGTGCAGTGTTACTGTCACAAGCTCATGCCCAGCATATTAACTGAGCAGGAACATGCCAGCAATATAAATATTAACAGCTCTGTTTCGTCAGCCACTGACTTTGTTTCACTGCTATTCCCAAAACATGAATTAAAACTTAAATTACCCCCTTGATGTTAGTGTATATATTTATCTGTCAAGATTTTTTTTTTTTAAAGAAGTAGCATCTCACTCTGTCACCCAGGTTGGAGTACAGTGGCACAGTCATGGCTCACTAAAACCTCAAGCTCTTGCATTTAAGTGATCCTTCCTCTTCCCTATCCCAAGTAGCTGAGACTACAGGCGCATAACACCATGCCCAGCTAATAATATCTTTGAGGAATCTTTTTCTTGCCCCTGACCTTATTGGTTATAAGAACATGGTAGTTTTTACCCTAGGGGTAATAGAGACTTGTCATATAATCTGTGTTCAATTATAAAATCAACAGCTGATAAGGTTTCTTTTTCTAAGAAGAGAAGACCATCAGAAGAATATATGTATATATAATCCAGGCATTCACCTAGTACTGTACTGTAAAGTGTAAACTAATGAACTTGAATTGACACATGAATATTCACTTTGTTTCTGTATCCCCCTGAAGCCCATATTTCTCCAGTGGATTACTCTGGAATTCAAGCTGTAGGACAGGGGTGTTTTACAGCCTCCAGTATACACAGCAGTCGATCTCCATAGAAAGCTGTCCTCTTCACTATTTACCCCCACCTGCTCCACATTTAAGAAGTAATTTGCAAAGTCTCAAAAGCCTATTTCACCACAGTGATAACTGGTTATATGGCAGTATTTATCCTCCCAAGTGCTGCCATGCTGAAATACAAAAATACTCATTTGAAATACAGAGTTAGACAAATCACCATTTTGTAACCCCTTATGAAAGAAATAATTGCTTTTGGAAAGGAAACCCAGTGAATGCAAAAAGCCAGAAGTGAAAGGAACGGATATTTATTTGGTACCAAAATATCCCACAGATTACTTGCTTTGGTCAAAGGGGAAACATCTTAACCCAATGATCAATTTTAGTTCATTAGTAGTGGGACAGATGGCCTTAATGCATTATCACGTGCATGGCATCACCTGTATTTTTGCTGAAAATGTTTGACCTGATTCTTACCTAACTTCTGGTTTTTGGGAAGTACAGGGGATAGTGAAAGCAGGGTATAGACACATGACAGCAAAAGAAGCAAAATCAGACACATCCCGAGAAACAGTCATTCTCAGGACAACCAGAGGGTCTCTTCAGATCAGAATCAGGAAAGAACAGGGCTTAGAAGTAAGGAGATTATTCTAGACTAAGGGAGACTAAAGAAATCCAGTTAGTTGCAGTGCATGGCCCCTAATTGAATCCTGGTTTGAACAAACTAGTTCTAAAAGACAACGTTGGAATAATTGGAGAAATTTTAACATGAACTGGATTTTAGATGATATTTAGAAATTATTTGTCAGAGATGATAACAGTATTATGATTATATAGGAAGATGTCTTTGTGTTGAAATATTTGGGGAGGGTAAAGTATCATGTCTATAATTTTATTTTAAAACAGTTCAGAAAAACATATAAATAAATACAAGAATGTTAATTGTTGAATCTGTATGCTGGGCATGTGAGTGTTCACTTTATCCTTGTTTTTACTTTTCTGTTTCTGTATATTTGAAATTTTTCATAGTGAAATTTTTTAAAATAAAATTCCCTTTGATTTTAATACCATGTCTCACCCCCATCACCATGTAAAACCCCCAGTTTATTCACTGTTTGAAGATCAGTTTGATGAATATTTATTTGTCTTATGTTAGTAAATAAACAGCGAAGGGGGACAAAGAACAACAACAACAAACACAAAAAAAACAGTCCTGCCTACCTATTCTAGATTACTGTAGCTGTAGGCTTTTGTTTTTATACAGTTTGACTACACTGGTAGCAGTTTGACATTGACGTTCCACAAAAGCCTGTTCAAACACAATCCTAGTCATTTAAAAAAATTCTTCTTTAGTAACATGTTCTTTAAAAATACAAAATACAGGAGGAGGGTGAGGGTTGAGAAATAACCTGTTGGGTACAATGTTCACTATTTGGTTATTGGGCACACTGGAAGCCCAGTCCCCATCCGTGAGACCCATGTGACAAATGTGCATGCGTACCCCCGAATCAAAAATAAAATAAAACACTTTAAACATACAAAATACAGATACACACACACACGTAAAGGAGAAAAGGGCCAGTATATCCCAGAGTAGGTATTTTTGGAGGAGAATTCTTTGTTTGGATATGAAGGGTCAAAACTATGTTTGCTTAATAAGGCATACTTTTTTGTAACATATTAAAAACTATTTTCCTTCCTGTCTATGGTACTGATAGCTGTCGACTTGCTGGAGAAGATGCTTGTATTGGACTCAGATAAGAGAATTACAGCAGCCCAAGCCCTTGCACATGCCTACTTTGCTCAGTACCACGATCCTGATGATGAACCAGTGGCCGATCCTTATGATCAGTCCTTTGAAAGCAGGGACCTCCTTATAGATGAGTGGAAAAGTAAGTCCTAAGGGTAGGATTAACATCTTGTACCACTAACCGAAAGCGGTGGGAAAAATAAAAACTGAATGGTCATAACTAACTTGCTAAAGCTTGTAGTTGAGGTCTTAATGCAGAATGAATATGTTCTCTGCTGGAAAGTGTTGTAGACAGTGATACTCTCTGGACCTTTGAGATACTTACGTCTGGTCTGGTTTTATGCACAGCCCCTCACATACAGGAGCTTTGCATGGAGATTTGAGGTTTTCAGAGTTATTGCATTTACAACATCTCTCCGAGCTAAGTAAAGAATAGGATATTTTTACAGTTTTACAGTTAGTAGAACTGGGGCAAAGAGAATTTATGTCTTATCAGTTAACTTAGAACTAGTTAGGGACGTAGCCAGGAATGGAACCCGTGTATCCTCTGTCCAGTCCCATATTCTTTCCATAAAACACAAGTTCAGAACTCCAGTTAAATCCAAAGAGCCAAGACCATCTGTTGCCGTAGCTTGTGAGAGTGCTCTTTCATTCTTGAGCACCTCCGTAGAGAGCTTAAGAGGCATTCAGCAATGAAAAACATGAGGAAAAAAAAAAAGGTTCTTTTCTATGTCCCTCGAACTTCTGTGTGATAACGTGCTCCATTAGAATATTACATACAAGCTGTGAGGTAGCCCATCATACCACTACCTGGACAGGGAGGAAGGATCTTGAGTGAAGTCAGAGTGCTCGCCAGCAAAGAGAACAGCCTAAACTCTCACGTCTTACTTTTCCTTCCCGATGTCTAGGCCTGACCTATGATGAAGTCGTCAGCTTTGTGCCACCGCCCCTCGACCAAGAAGAGATGGAGTCCTGAGCACCTGGTTTCTGTTCTGTCGATCCCACTTCACTGTGAGGGGAAGGCCTTTTCACGGGAACTCTCCAAATATCATTCAAGTGCCTCTTGTTGCAGAGATTTCCTCCATGGTGGAAGGGGGTGTGTGTGCGTGTTAGTGTGTGTGCATGTGTGTGTCTGTCTTTGTGGGAAGGTAAGACAATATGAACAAACTATGATCACAGTGACTTTACATGAGGTTGTGGATGCTTCAGGGCAGCCTCCACCTTGCTCTTCTTTCTGAGAGTTGGCTCAGGCAGGCAAGCTGCTGTCTTTTTAGGAATATGTTCAATGCAAAGTAAAAAAATATGAATTGTCCCCAATCCTGGTCATGCTTTTGCCACTTTGGCTTCTCCTGTGACCCCCACCTTGACGGTGGGGCATAGACTTGACAACATCCCACAGTGGCACAAGAGAAGGCCCACACCTTCTGGTTGCTTCAGACCCAACGCTGTCCCTCAGTGATGCGTACAGCCAAAAAGGACCAACCGGCTTCTGTGCACTAGCCTGTGATTAAATTGCTTCGTATGGTTCTCAGATCTTGACAGGTGTATTTGAAACTGTAAATATGTTTGTGCCTTAAAAGGAGAGAAGAAAGTGTAGATAGTTAAAAGACTGCAGCTGCTGAAGTTCTGAGCCGGGCAAGTCGAGAGGGTTGTTGGACGGCTGCTTGTGGGCCCGGAGTAACCAGGTAGCCTTCAGAGGCGGTCATGTGTGCATGTGAGTGCATGCGTATATGTGCGTCTCTCTTTCTCCCTCACCCCCAGGTGTTGCCATTTCTCTGCTTACCCTTCACCTTTGGTGCAGAGGTTTCTTGAATATCTGCCCCAGTAGTCAGAAGCAGGTTCTTGATGTCATGTACTTCCTGTGTACTCTATTTCTAGCAGAGTGAGGATGTGTTTTGCATGTCTTGCTATTTGAGCATGCACAGCTGCTTGTCCTGCTCTCTTCAGGAGGCCCTGGTGTCAGGCAGGTTTGCCAGTGAAGACTTCTTGGGTAGTTTAGATCCCATGTCACCTCAGCTGATATTATGGCAAGTGACATCATCCTCTCTTCAGCCCCTAGTGCTATTCTGTGTTGAACACAATTGATACTTCAGGTGCTTTTGATGTGAAAATCATGAAAAGAGGAACAGATGGATGTACAGCATTTTCATTCATGCCATCTGTTTTCAACCAACTATTTTTGAGGAGTTATCATGGGAAAGATCAGGGCTTTTCCCAGGAATATCCCAAACTTCAGAAACAAGTTATTCTCTTAACTCCCAATAACTAATGCTAAGAAATGCTGAAAATCAAAGTAAAAAATTAAAGCCCATAAGGCCAGAAAACTGCTATCTTCCTCTAAATATGATTACTTTAAAATAAAAAAGTAACAAGGTGTCTTTTCCACTCCTCTATGGAAAAGGGTCTTCTTGGCAGCTTATCATTGACTTCTTGGTTTGGGGAGAAATAAATTTTGTTTCAGAATTTTGTATATTGTAGGAATCCTTTGAAAATGTGATTCCTTTTGATGGGGAGAAAGGGCAAATTATTTTAATATTTTGTATTTTCAACTTTATAAAGATAAAATATCCTCAGGGGTGGAGAAGAGTTGTTTTCATAATTTGCTGAATTTCAGGCATTTTGTTCTACATGAGGACTCGTATATTTAAGCCTTTTGTGTAATAAGAAAGTATAAAGTCACTTCCAGTGTTGGCTGTGTGACAGAATCTTGTATTTGGGCCAAGGTGTTTCCATTTCTCAATCAGTGCAGTGATAAACGTACTCCAGAGGGACCGGGTGGACCCCCGAGTCAACTGGAGCAAGAAGGAAGGAGACAGACTGATGTTGATTCCCTCTTTCAAGGAGAGTGAACGTAAAGGCCGGGACTCTCCCCCTTTCAAGGAGAGTGAACGTAAAGGCCTCATCTCCTTTATTGCAGTTCAAATCCTCACCATCCACAGCAAGATGAATTTTGTCAGCCATGTTTTGGTTGTAAATGCTAGTGTGATTTCCTACAGAAATACTGCTCTGAATATTTTGTAATAAAGGTCTTTGCACATGTGACCACATACGTGTTTAAGGAGGCTGCATGCTCCGGAAGCCTGGACTCTTAAGCTGGAGCTCTCGGAAGAGCTCTTCGGTTTCTGAGCATAATGCTCCCATCTCCTGATTTCTCTGAACAGAAAACAAAAGAGAGAATGAGGGAAATTGCTATTTTATTTGTATCCATGAACTTGGCTGTAATCAGTTATGCCATATAGGATGTCAGACAATACCACTGGTTAAAATAAAGCCTATTTTTCAAATTCAGTGAGTTTCTCAAGTTTATTATATTTTCCTCTTGTTTTTATTTAATGCACAATATGGCATTATATCAATATCCTTTAAACTGTGACCTGGCATACTTGTCTGACAGATCTTAATATTACTTCTAACATTTAGAAAATGTTGATAAAGCTCCTTAGTTGTACATTTTTTGGTGAAGAGTATCCAGGTCTTTGCTGTGGATGGGTAAAGCAAGGAGCAAATGACGAGGTATTAAGCACTGGGGCCTGTCTTATCTACACGCGAAGGTAAGAGTGGCCGAAATGACAGGGCTCAGCAGACTGTGGCCTGAAGGTCAAATCTGGCCCACCACTCGTTTGGTGTAGTCTGCTAAGAATGGCTTTTACATTTTTAAATGGTTGGGAAAGAAAAACAAAAAGAAGTAGTAGTTTTTGTAGCAGGTAAAAAGTAATGTAAAACTTAAATTCCAGTATCCATAAATAAAGTTTTATGAGAACAGAACCATGTTCATCTGTTTATGTATTGTCTGTGGCTGCTTTTGTGCTACAGTGACAGAGGCAAATAGTTGCAGCAGAAACTATACGACCTCCAAAATGTCAACCATTTACCATCTGGCCCTTTAGAGAAGTCTGCTGACCCTTGGCCCAGGGCTACAGTTTTCTCATCTATACAGTGAAGCTCAAGTTTTCTTCATCTTTAACATTCGAGACTATAAGCCATATATTTTTATTATAAAACTGCCAGAGAGAAGGTTGGGTTTGTGTATATATATATGTACATTGTTTGTAAGCTTTTAGGCGAATGTATTTTATGACTGTTTTTCTTAGCTGGCTACGGTCCTTGAAAATACTCTTCAGAATGACTGAATTGCATCACGGGATGAAAGAGCCACAGGGTCTCAGAGCTGATTTCTCAGGGACTTTGCTGATGTGCTTCCTTTCTTGGTGTCCTTGGAGTGACACCCAGTAGGTGTCCCAGGGTGGACCGCGGGGCTCAGCCTGTGAGGATATTGAGAGCTGGGTTTTTGTCTGGGCCCTGGCTGGCAGCGGGGAATGAAGGCAGTGATAGAAGGCAGACCAAGCATAGTCTCCTTTCCATCCCCAGTGACTTCGTAAGGAGGTGAGAGAAAAGGGCCCCGGTTATTACATGGGGTCCTTTAGCTCCTGTAAGAATCAGACAGTTGTAGGGAGTATTTTGCATTCACATACCAGACATGATAGCAGCCTTCCTCCTAGGCTTCTGAGAAGAGGGCCTGCTTAGCCCAAGGAGAGTTGATAACAGAAAAAGCTCCCCTGAAGTGAAACCACTTAAAATGGGGACCAAAATTTCATAGAATGTGGTGGACACTGGGGGTAGGGGAAGCCTGAATGGAACTTTAATCATGAAAATGGAACATAATGATGAAAGCATGTTCATAATTTTAAAGATATATTAATTCTGACAAAGAAGGAAACTAAGTTGTTTTTGAAGTGAAACTGATTTTTGTATCTTACAATAATCTTATTTGGTTTTTGCAACATGATCATAGAAGGAAAGTTTTGCAAAAATATTTGATAGTTTCATCAGTTTTCAGAGTTTCTTAATATTTTGATATTCACATTCTTTTTTATAAGTATCAGTGATCACCTCCTCCACTTTCCTTTTATTGTTAACTGGTCTGAGTCTGTCACCCACACTTTTTAGGGCTTTTGCTTAAGGTTTGAGCAGTTTTCTAGAATTATTCATCAAATCCACCACCATTTGCAAGATTTGTGATTATTGCAATTAAGTTGCATTCTATTTGTGTCATTTGTCATATACTTACAATATAACCATAGAGACTAACAGAAGACCAGAATACAGTGGGCAGGATAAATACTTTGGCTTCAGGTACTTAGGAAGCAAAGAGAGACTAACTTTTTATAAATAGCTCGTTAGTGAATGTTTTCACATGGGGATGACTTTCACTTCTGTATACAATTTGGTAGCTGCAAGGACTTGGTTAATGAATATGCAAATAATAAAGACCCCCTTTTATTTATAATGCAGATATGTTTTAATAATGTACATGCCCTTTGAATTTAGCATTTACACTTCTCAGAAGCCTTTAGCCTGAGCAACATAGCTGGGGACTCTGACTCTACAAAAATTTTGTTTTGATTACCAGGTGTGGTGGCGCATGCATTGTGAGTCCCAGCTGCTTGGGAGGCTGAGGTGGGAGGATTTGAGCCCAGGAGTTCAAGGCTGCAGTAAGCCATAGTTGTGCCACTGCACTCCAACCTGGGTGACATAGTGAGACCCTGTCTCAAAAAAAAAAAAAAGGTCTTAAGTGCACAGCGTAGAATGTTTTCAGTGTCACATTCTTTGTACAGCAAAATACTGGAAGTAACCCACATATCTATGAATAAGGACTTGATTGAATAAGATGGTCATCCGTGCAGTGGAATACCATCCAGCAAGGAGAAAAAGTCAGTGGCAAACTATAGTACCCTGGCCCCCCTTTTTGTTGATAGATAATGCATGGCTAGGAAATGAATATACATTGAACTGTTAGCAACCATCTCTAGGTAGTGGGATTGTGGCCTTTAATTTTTATTTATTTTTTTTTTTTTTTGAGATGGAGTCTTGCTCATTGCCCAGGCTGGAGTGCAACGGCGCAATCTTGGCTCACTGCAAGCTCCGCCTCCTGGGTTCACGCCATTCTCCTGTCTCAGCCTCCTGAGTAGCTGGGACTACAGGCGCCCACCACCACGCCGGCTAATTTTTTGTATTTTTAGCAGAGACGGGGTTTCACTGTGTTAGCCAGGAGAGCCTCGATCTCCTGACCTTGTGATCCGCCCGCCTCAGCCTCCCAAAGTGCTGGGATTACAGGTGTGAGCCACCGCGCCTGGCCAATGGCCTTTACTTTTTATGCTATTTTTGTAATGTATGCCCTTTTTTACACTGAGGGTTTTGTTTTGTGATCAGAAGAAACTTTTTCTTTCTTTTGTTTCTTAATGAGAAAGGTGTTTAAAGTCTATGTGACCTGGAGAACCATTCTCAAATTTCAGTTTTGCCAGGGTAGAGCCCAGCCTTCCAAGGCAGGAGAACAGTTGCTGGAAAGAAACTGCACCCAGCTATTAGGCCTCTGGCAAGCAAAGCTGCACCAGTACTTTGTAGCGGGATTCTCCACCCAGCTGGGAGGATTTGGTGATTTCTTCTTCAGTAGAAGGGTGTATTTTAAGAATCTGAAGCAGGATTTTTCAAGTTTGGCACTATTGACATCTCAGACCAGATAAGTATTTGTTGTGGAAGCTGTTCTGTGCAGTGTAGGGTGTTAGGCAGCATCCCTGGCCTCTACCCACTAATGCCAGTAGCACACATGCTCCCTTCCCCCAGCTGGGATAGCCAGAGATGTCTCCAGATGTTGTTGCCAAATGGCCTCTGGGGAACAAAATCATCCCTGGTTGAAAACCACGAATCTAACACTTCATCCCTCCTAGTCTTGCAGAACACCAAAGCCTCTTTTCTTGGGAAAAAAAAAAAAATTTAACACCCAGTAGCCTGTTGTAACTTGAAGAAGTAGTTTGGCAACCGGGCACGGTGGCTCACGCCTGTAATCCCAGCACTTTGGGAGGCCGAGGTGGGTGAATCACCTGAGGTCAGGAATTTAAAACCAGCCTGGTCAACTTGATGAAACCCTGTCTCTACTAAAAATACAAAAAATTAGCCAAGCTTGGTGGTAGGCGCCTGTAATCCCAGCTACTCAGGAGGCTGAGGCAGGAGAATTGCTTGAACCTGCGAGGCGGAGGTTGCAGTGAGCCGAGATCACACCACGGCACTCCAGCCTGGGCGACAAGAGTGGAATGCCGTTTAAAAAAAAAAAAAAGTAGCTTGACATCTTGGAGGGAAAGTACAAATTGGAAAGGCCTTTTTAGACTCAAAATATTTTTAGGGGAAAAGGAAGATGGTAGCTTAGAAGAAAATATGTTTGGTACTGAATTAAGGTCATTTCTTTAAAAAAAAAAAAAAAAAAACCAGTAGATATAGATGTTGAGTAAATTAAGTTATCCTTTGTTCAGAAGCTCTTTGCCATTATCCACAGACAGAAAATCTGGTAATTAAACTGGGGGTATGACTACAAGATTTTCTTAGACCAGTAATGAAATAACAAGCCTCAATGTGCCTGTTGTGGACACCTAAGATACTGGTTAGTCTGCATCTCACAAGTTGACATTGGACATCGAGGCTGTCTTGTTAGGGGGAGTTTGCAGCCTTCTGCATCTGGGAACCGTTCGTGCCTCTGAAGCCAACTGGGAAAAGAGCTCCTGAGGACAAATGGTCCTGAGGCAGTTTCTGGAAAACCCATTATTGAAGCCATAGGCTGTGGTCTAAGTACTCATAGTCAGTGGGATAATGTTATATTGCAGACCTATTTGAGTAGTTCAGTTAAGTGCTTTGTTTAGAAGTTATTATAAGTTAAGGAAGTAACCTTCAGTTTTGCAACTAAAAATAAAAATTATGCCACCACCATTTGATTGTCAGTTGCAGCAAAAAATAAGATGTAAAACCACAGACCCAGCCTAGATTCTTAACAAAAACCAGTGGTTCTGAACTCTTATCAGATCCATTACCCTTTGCATAACTAATATTTCATAATACCTCTTTTATAATCCTGAGGTGAAATTCATAGATAATTCACACAATTTCAAAGAAAATATAATGATCGGTTGGGCACGGTGGCTCATGCCTGTAATCCCAGCACTTTGGGAGGCCAAGGTGGGCGAATCACAAAGTCAGGAGGTCGAGACCATCCTGGCTAACACAGTGAAACCCCATCTCTACTAAAAAATAAAAAAAAAATTAGCCGAGCATGGTGGAGGGTTCCTATAGTCCCAGCTACTCGGGAGGCTGGGGCAGGAGAATGGCGTGAACCCGGGAGGCGGAGCTTGCAGTGAGCCGAGATTGCACCACTGCACACCAGCCTGGGCGACAGAGCGAGACTTGGTCTCAAAAAAAAAAAAGGAAAATATAATGATCTAATATAAATGACAAAGGAAAAATACTAATACATTTCCATATATAAGTGCTGGCTGGGCATGGTGGCTCGCACCCGTAATCCCAGCACTTTGGGAGGCTGAGGCGGGCAGATCACTTGAGGTTAGTTGTTCAGGACGAGCCTGGCCAACATGGTGAAACCCGGCTCTACAGAAAATTTTTTAAAAGTTAACTGGGGCGGGGCACAGTGGCTCACACCTGTAATCACAGCACTTTGGGAAGCTGAGGCAAGTGGATCACTCGCCAGCCTGGCTAACATGGTGAAACCCTATCTCTACTAAAAATACAAAATTAGTACAAAATAGAAAAATTAGTTAGCTGTGGTGGCGCAGGCCTGGGTCCCAGCTACTCAGGAGGCTGAGGCAGGAAAATTGCTCGAACCTGGGAGGCAGAGGTTGCAGTAAGCCGAGATCGTGCCACTGCACTCCAGCCTGGACAATAGGGTGAGACTCCGTCTCAAAAATAAATAAATAATGAAAAAATAAGAAGTTATCTGGGCATAGTGGCACACACCTGTAGTCCCAGCTACTGAGGAGGCTGAGGCAGGAAGATTGCTTTGCACTCCAGCCTGGGTGACAGAGTGAGACCCTGTCTCAAAAAAAAAAAAAAAAAAAAATGCTCAAGCATAGCTACATAAAAGATACAATAAAGTAGTTAGATGCTTGTACCTATACATAGAATCACCTTGAATATGACAGCTCCACAGGCATACTGATACAGTTGTGTTGTCTTGGCAACTCAAATACCATGGCTGACTGCCGTCAGTCATGATTTTTCTGAAACTGGTAAGCAACTCTTCGGAAAATTTAAAAAAAAACAATTAGAATTTTTTTTTTTTTTTTTGGACAGGGTCTCAGTCTGTTGCCCAGCCTGGAGAACTTTTTGATTTATGCAGTTGTGATCCTGGGAAATTTAAGTATATTAATATGCAGAAAAGTATTTGTTTTATATGTAAAACCAAGTTACAGTCTAGGCTCAGATAACCATAAATAGTTTTTTCCACCTTCATGAATGTTCAGCAGGATGTTTGTCGTGTGAAGCAATTCTTGTTAAGAATCCCACTCTGCACAGTGGCCCTTGCATGCTCAAATAGCAGTAATACTCCTGATCAGTATGATAGCCAAAATGGCCCGAGAGATTTCAGTGCACCCGCTGAGAACTGCTGACAGACCAAATGACCCTGGGACACCTGGAGTCCTAAGAAGTGAAACCTCCACAATGCAGGACAGACCTGGCTCCCTATTGTCTTCCTTCTTCTTTCACCTCCTTCCCCCTACTTTCCTTACCTCCCTACTAAAAAGTAGTTATTTTAATGAACTGTTACTGTATGTTAGGCAATTTACATTCTTGCATATTCTATACAAGTAATGTCTCTTTCTCAGTCACGTTACAACTGAGGCTAGATTCAACAGACTCTCCTGGTATCAACATTGAAAGACTCCTGGTTCCAAAGTTTTACAGCATTGGTGTTAGACACACCTCTTTTGGTTTTTTGAAAGAAAATTTAAAAAAAAATTAATTCAGCGTAATTTCCATAAGGACTCTCTGGCTGCTGCTGGCCAAACTGGGGAGGAGTCCCTGGCAGCCACAGCCAGGCACTTGGTGCCTTATCTCATTCAGCACACACTGGGTCTCTCTCACTAGTCCCAGCCCCCTTGCCCTCGCTTCTCAGCTGGGATAGAAATGCACCTCCAGTCCTCTGAAGAGGAACTACCTTTTCCCTCTTTCAGCCAAAAGGTCTTAAGCCAGCACTCGCTTTGTATGTCCTAGAAGATTAACGTGCTTCCCTCTGACTGTCCTCTATAGCACTGCTCTAATGGGACAAGGTCATTGTGTGCTCTTGCTCTCTCTCCTGGTCTTTGTGCATGATAGTCCCTCTCTCTAGAACCCTCTCCTCCTCCTCATTCCTCTGAGCTAATGTATTCGTTCTTCTGTTCAGCCTTGACATCACTCGCTCTGTAAATCCCTGACCATTCCCAAGCTTGGATTAGGTGTGTCATCTGCGTGCACACTGTAATCTTCTGGAATGATCAGTGGTGGCACTGGTCACACTGCTTTATCATTGCTTGCTGTTTGTACCACCTGCTCAAAAAGGAAAAACATATAAAGGTTAGGGATACAGACTCTGGAACCTTTGATGGGACTAAGTAATTTGCCCAAGATTGTACCAATAGTAGAGAGTGGGGCTGTTCAAATCGCAGCCCTGCTGTCTCCTATTGGTATGATCTTGGGCAAATTACTCAATCTCTCAGAGTCTGTCTTGTAGGGTTGTGAGGACTAAATGGGTTAAGATATGAAAAGCCCTGAGCATAACAGAAAATGCTAAATACTGGCTTAAGGCTGCATGTCATCGAGGACAGATCATGTCTTATTCACTATGGTGTCCCTTTCACCTAGCTTGGTACCTGGCACACAGTAGGCATTCAGTCCTTATTGACCGAGTCAGTAAATGACTATCGGCTTTTAATCCCTTGCAGATCGCCTTGTCTTTTGCTTCCTGTCTTTACAATCAATAGTCTTTAGAAGCAAAGATCATCTAAAGAAAGAAACCAAATATGTATGGGTTATCTGCCTTGCCTAAGAAATGGTGCTGTGTGGAATTTCCTTGTTTAAAAAGAGACACGTGTTAGAAAAATTGGCTTCTGATTCTCTTTGTTATGCCTTGCTGTGTAATTTAAGTTGGATGCACAGCAATTTAATGAATTAGAACAAGAACCAAAAGATTATTGGAAGTGGCTGATGGCCATAATCTAGATAATTCCTACTGTGTCCCCATCCATCTGCCACTTTAAAATGAAAATAGCAAGGAAAAAGAAAGAGAATTGGAAGGCATTATGGTTTCTTGCACCCTCATTCAGCCATTCTACAAATTTCTATTAGGTACCTTCCATCTGTCAGGCACTGGAATATGGGAAAGAATAAAAGTCAAATTCCTGTCCCCATGGAATTGTTCGTTGCTTTCATGGGAGAAGGCAGTGGTAAACAATGACCGTACCATCTCGCTGGCACCCCTAGAACAGAACCTCTAAGCACCTGTTGCTGGAGGCCATTTCTGGGCCGGTGCACCTTTGATCCGCCTCCCTGGCACTCAACGGACAGACAGTAGAATTTCTCGTGGTGTCCAGGGCTGCGTGTCCTCTTGGGTTACCTCGACCTCATCAGCTGGCTCCACTGTGTGTTTCCAGTGTGAGGTGTGAGGTCACCATCCACTGCCATTACACGAAGACCCATTTCCCCTGGACCATTGCTCAAGTGTGACAGAGCTGATTGTCCTGTATGAAACTCAGCCACTCACAGCTCTGCCCAGTGAGACAGGCAACGACTCTCTGATCATGGTTGCTGACGCAGTGCTTGTGGTGGGGAGTGTCCCTATCTGGAGGCACAGCCAAGTGGCTGCTGTGCCCTCAACAAGCCCCACCCTGCTTCACGGTGAGGAAACAGCCCCCACTCAACCAGTCCTGTCCCCAGCCTGCAGTTGAGTCAGGTGCCCCCACAAGTGTTTATGTAACTTGTGCTGATCATACTAGGGTCAAAGCACTTACCACATTACTTTGTCTAACTATTATTCTTTCATGACACAAAACATATTTATTGTTGAAAATGTTTAAATGTAGGTGAGTAACATCTATTATCCCACTACCTGGAAACAATAGCTGTTGACAGATTGGTGTAACTCCTGGAAATTTTCCTAAATCTGGAAAAATACATTGCTTTTAAAACTCATTATTATTCAGTGATCTGTGTCAAATGATGTTCAAACAGCTGGATAGCCACTTTCCTCCTTCAGCCACAATCATTTCCAGACAGATCAAAGATTTAAATGGAGAAAGGCTTTCAAAGCATGTCCCAAAACCTAGAAATCATGCAGGAAAAGGCAAATGAATTTGCTCATACAGAAACTGTAGAGTTTTCATACATTGGTGTCCATTTGGCAGGATTCAGTAAGGGCAGAAGCTGTACATAGCTGCAGTGCTAGGTAATTATTCTAGAACTTTCTAGAAGCGTTCTCATATGTCCACAAGGAACAGAGTACAGAGACTTTTCACTCAACATCATTTGTAATAGCAGAAAGAAATGGGAACAAACCTCAAACTCCATCAATCGGGGAATAGGAAATACACTGCAGCATGTATTCATACAATGAAATACTAAACAACAGTGAAGACAAATGAACTAGAATGATTCCCCACCACCACCCCAGACCCCTGATTTTGTCTCTGTCCCAGGAACAATAGGCAATGTCTGGAAACATTTTTAGTTGTCACACTTGGAGGTGAGGGTGGTGAGTAATAGTGGGCAGAGGCCAGGGATGCTGCTGAACATTTTGCAATGCACAGGACGGCCCCCACAGCAAGGAATTATCCAGCAAAAACGTGTCAGCAGTGCCGAGGTTGAGAAACTGAGAGATGACTCAACATCTTGGCAGATCTCACCAACAACCTTAAGTGAAAAAGGAGGCTACAAAACGATCTATCTGACATCGTTTACAGATGCATACATACACCGTAAAACTAAAAGCAGAAAATAATAATAAACACCAACTTGTAGAGGGGTCACCTCTAGGGAGGGAGAGGGCATGGAATCAGAGAGGGGCATGAAAGGGCTTCGGCTGTCAATAGCCAGACAGCTTAGGTTCTAATGCCGGTTCCACCACTGACAATGTATAACCTCCGCAGGTTGCTTAATCATTCAGGGCCTTAGTTGTCACATCTGTAAAATGGGATGACATTGGTAATAGTGCCTTCTTCACAGGATTGTGGTGAGGGTTAAATTCGTTACCAACGTAGAGCACTTAGAACAGTGTGTGGCTCATAGTAAGAACTATATGTTTTTGTCACCATTTTCATCATGATGATGAGTATCTATGATGTTCTATTTCTAAAATATCAGAAGTGAATATGGCATGTGTGTGAAACAGCTCAGCGTTCTGCCTTGACAAGGACCTTCACTCCTCCTGCCACCCCCACCGGCCGAGTGAATTTCAGCCTCAGCACTTACTCTGTATCTGTTAAGGCAGGCCATCCCAAACATTCTCTCCAAATCCGAGACAACTTATCCAAGCACTGTGTTTCCTTTTCCTCTCCCCCCACCCCGACGCCCCCATGATGCTGGAAACTTCTCTTTATTGATACAGATGATGAGCAATGCGGTGACAAGTGTGTGTCCCTCGGCTGTTTCAAATTGATGGCTATGGGATTACCAGGATTAACAAGGTGCACATTTTGACACTTCGGCAGCATTGCCAAATGGTTCTCCTAAAAGCTTGCCCCAGTTTACACTCCCACCTGCCAACAAGTGTTGTTACTGTTTCCTGTTGCCACCCTCACTAGGATAGGAGCTTCTTGACGCAGACTGTGACATTTGTCTGTGTATTCTTAATGTCTTGAGAGGTGCCTGGCAAAATTTGGTTGAATGGATTAAGGCTTTACCTTAATCACCAAGTAGGTAAGGAGGATAGAGAAAAATAAGACACTCATGCCCTCAAGAACTTACAATTTAGGTTTGTTTGAAAGTTAGCTGAGAATTCCAAGTCTATGGGCGCTGGTGAGAGTGGCCTGGCAAAGCCAGCCCAGGAAGAGCTGCTGAGCAGGTTGTAAGGAACAAGGACTCCCCCCAGTCCTTGGCAAAGCAGAGGAATGGCGTTCCAGACAGGCCACAGACAGCTCAAGCAAAGTCGTGGTGACGGGGATGAGGAAGGTGCGCTTGCGGATGGCTAGAATGGAGGTTGCCTGGGCACAGACATCTTGGAGGATCTGATTAGCAAGAAAGGCAGGGCCCGTCCAGATGGGGGCAAGCCTTGTCCAACTGACTAAAAAGTTTAATCTTTATCCTGGAGGCCACTGAGAGCTACCAGGGGTGGGGCGTTACGGGGAGGCAAGGCTGCTCTGAAACAGGAAGCTTAATCACAGCTGGGCTGCCGCTGGCTGCCTGTCACACGGGAGCTGTGCTGCCCTCAAGCTGCCCACCTGGAGCACCCGCTTTCCAGGTGACCAAAGCTGGATCCGGATGCCCCCTGGCTTAGGAAGGGCAGCCCTGGGCAAGTGTGAGGGAGTGAAGACCAGGCCTGAGAAGCAGGGAGAAGCTATTTGTCAGGGAAGTGTAGTCACCAGGATCAGGGGCAAGCTGGTGGCTTCCTCTCCACAGCCCCTTACTCATCTCTGTCACCACACCTGTGCTCGGGCTGACAGTGACAGTGGTGTGCTGGAGCTGTCTCACTGTGACTCTTAGTTTTTTAGAGACAGGGTCTCGCAATGTTCTTTCTACTTAATTTTATTTCTTAGGAAAGATTGGCCCTTCACATGCATCATCCAGCACAGCTAAGCATAGTGGTTACCAGCACTGACCCTGGGCAAGACTGCCTGGGCTTCACTCCCAGCTCTAGTACTTACTAGCTGTGTGTCCCTTGGGCAAGTCACTCCACCTCTCTGTGCCTCATTGTTATACATAAAATGGGGGGTACTGTTAACCCATCTCAGAGAGTCCTTAGGAGGATTAAGTTACATGTATGTAAAACTCATAACTTTTGCCAAGTAATTAGTGCTCTTTCCATTTTTATTAAATGCATATAAAAGAAAATGAATGTATCCAGAGAGGCAGTCTGACTTACCTGAGGTCACATAGAGACAGAGCTGGAATCAGAGCCCGAACCTCTGCCATGGCAGGTAGCCCTGCTAGTCTTGTTTGGGGTCATCTGCCCCTGACCAGGGTCCATAGGGCTTCTGGGGAGGATCTATGTGTCCTGACATTGGATAGTTTACTTAGAAGGGGTGGAGCAGGGAGACCCCGTGGCCTCTGCCTGCGACAGGCAGGTTGTCGAGGTGGCCTCCAGGGTGCACAGCCTCCCCCGCCTGAGGCAGGCCGCACACAGAAGTCCAGGCAGGACCTGACCCCATTACTGCGGTTTGTCAGGTCAGTAGAGCAGAGACTGCCCCAGGCACGAAGGCGAGTTGGGCCTGCATATCAGCTGCACACAGACAGAGATGCGGCGATAACAAGGCTGCTGGAGATAAGGCCCTGCTACATTTCTGCTGTTCAGCCAGTCAGCGGCCGCCAGGCACTCTTCTAGGTACTTGGAATTCAGTGATGAACAAAATAGACAAAGCCCCTACCCTCGCCAACCTCATGACATTCTATTGGAGGGGGGCAGACGATAAACAGGTACACAGGGCTTGAAGGACATGAGGCCAGGTAAGGCAGGTGAGCATGGCTTGTAATGAGGAGGTCGGGGGGACCTCAGAGGAGGTGACACATGAGCAGTCCTGAAGGACCAGAGGGACCACCACTCACAGTGCTGCAACCTGGCATGTGTTGCTTCAGTAAACCCTCCTGGTGTCCCTGGCTATGCAAGTGACATTCTCCCATCTTACTGATGAGGAAGCTCAGAGACATGCACTCACCTGTAGCCACAAATGGAGGCGTGAGATTCAGACTCAGCCCCGTCTCCCAGAACTCAGCTACCTCTCCACCGGCTCACAGGAGTACAAGCACGCTTCCAGAATGTGGACGTCATGAAGCCTGTGGGGGGGAAGCAGGTGGTGTGCAATGGGGGTCATGGGGAGAGGGGGATATGCACAGGGTTAGTGGGGTGAGCGGATCTAGAGTTCACTCAGGAACGCCTCCTTGTAGACCTGAGTTTAGAGTTAAGCTTGGAAAGAAGGAAGGGAGGGAGAGAGGGAGGGAGGGAGGGAAAGAGGAAGGAAGGAGGGGCGGACAATTCCATAGGGAGAGGATCTGGCTCATGCAGAGCTTCAGCGGGAGTGGTGAGGAGGGCTGTCCGCAGGGAGGAACCTGCTTTGGAGTGGACATTTGGTGCAAATTCATGGCAAGAGAAGAGGCTTCAGATTCAGGTTGTACACTCTGGTTCTTTCACCACCATTCGAAGGTCCAGCCTCATGCTAGGACCTTGGGGGCCCCACGAGGATGAGGCCTCTAGGCCTTGCCTCAGGGAGCAAGGGAAGAACACAGCAAAGTCAGAAACATCCTAGGACAGATTGTATCAGACGGAACAGTGACCACACATCCCAGATACCCACCCCATGGCAGGCTAGCCAGGCGCATTCCCCTACTATTGCTTACTCCGTCCCACCATGTGGGTCTTCAAGCCACATCTTCCTCCTGTCGGTAGTACCCAGAAGAGACACAAAACTCCTTGGTTCGTTCAGTCACTAAGTATTTACTGAGCAGCTACAATGGGCCAGGCACAGTGCCAGGGGGCTCAGCAGTGGCCAGAATACTGCCCTCGCCCTTACAGAGTCATTGTCCAGTGGTGGAGAGGGACATGTCACTGGAGACAATGCAGATTAATTAATATGCTGAATGCTACCAAGGACAAGGCCGAGATCAAACGGAGCGGAGGCCTGGGCACCAGACCTTCCCCCAGCCACATCTTTGTAGGGTGGAGTGGAGGGGGCTGACCTGTGGGCTGGGTGCAGGGAGGCAGGCCTTTGGGGTGGAGTGGAAAGGGAAGTGTGGACCGGACGGTGTGGGGAGGGAGGTGTGAAGAGGAGAAGCCTGTCATCCGAAACCCAGAAGACTGGCTGAGAGGTGCTCGATTCACAGAGCTGTCCCCACCCCCGTCTTCCACCAGGGGGTGCTAAAGCTGAGGGCGGGGAGAGAGGAGGAGGTGCAGGAGGTGCGGGGGAGGGTGCCTTTTCTTCCCTTCCTCCCTCCCCCCCTCCCTCCCTCCCTCCCTCCCTCCTTCCCTTCCTTCCTTCCTTCCTTCCTTCCTTCCTTCCTTCCTTCCTTCCTTCCTTCCTTCCTTCCTTCC